>NW_026596120.1:4322833-4335742 GCF_907164565.1 Psammomys obesus
TAAGATTAGTTATGAACATCCCGAGTTCTTGGAAAGCAAGATTGAAACAGAAGCTTAATTTACTGAGTGTTAAATGGCAGTTTCTCTGAAGTAGACTTCCACCCTTCAGGAAAGCTTTTTAACCTTAGGAAGTAAACAATCCAAAGCTTTCAGACAGCCTTAGACCAGCCTAGCCAGCCTAATTACTAGAACACTCTCGGGGCAAGCTGAACAGCCTGGAAACAGTGCAGAAACAACTGATGTCTCTGGAAGAGACACAGACACCTGAGCCACCTCAGAGAGATGCTCCCAGATGCCTGCAAATTGTGCAGTGAGTTCCAGGACCCCAGATTTTCTGAGCTGTCACCGATGTTGAGATGGAGTTTTAGAGGTTCAGCGACTCTGAGTCATTTCTGCTCCTATAATTAACCTCACATTCATACTCCAGTAAATAATCTCAATAACACCCACCAGTTCATAGATTTAGTGATAGCCTTACTTTGATATGTCATCTGTTCCGTATCTGCAGTATTCACATCTACCCAGGAATAACGGCACCAAACACTGAAATTTGGAATAATTGGGTAATATTGATTCAAACACTAATATAAAGGAAAGGGTTTAACAACATGCATTGAAGTCCTGTCTAGACTGATAAGTATCCTGTGATGTTTCTATTTCTCAATGAAAAAAAATCACATTCCCAATTTTGAGTCTTTCCCTCTCTTCCTGGTTTTTAATCTATAAATAACTGTTATTAACATAATTCCCCAAAGTAAGAACTGCTACTTAAATATGATCGTTTTTAACATTATAAGAAAATTGCAATAATTTGGCTTTCTCATAAACATTTCAATATAAAACTTCTTAAAAAGTGAATATGATCCAACTATAGAACAAAGAAATTTAGAGGCCATGACTGCAGCATTCCTACCTTCTGGAGAGAAGTCACATGGATATTAACATGTTCTGTTTGCCCAGCTGATTGATAGGATACACACTGGGGACTTTCTCAACAGTTCCATATTATTTAATAAAATGAAATAATAGTATTTGATTGATATGTCATATAAGTCTGCCAAGGAACAAAATAGATTAACATTTGAATACAATTTTCAAAGTGTAAGCTATCACATAGTATTAATAAGTTTTATTATCCTAGCTTTTGTTCCAAATCCAGCACGTGGTTTCACAAAATAAAATAAATCTACCAGATATTTAATAAATTCTAGGAAGATATAAGTATAAATAAGAGCAATGACAGAAACCTATTTGAGTTAGACCTCAAATAAATAAAACAAGGAGAAAAAATTCTTAGAAATAATTGCATTTAATTATTAATACTTAATTCTACATGATAAGATACCATTGTCATTGTGCCTCATAAAACCATCATCTTCATCCTATCTTTGGGATAATATAACACAGGAAGAGTATACCATAGAATAGTCCAGTCCCCAGGCTTGCTTTTCAAAATACTGGGCCTGTACCTGAGTTCACACAGGAGGCAGACCTTGATTCTTTTCTGATATATCAGTCAAGATATATTGACATTTTACTGCCCCCAAAAGTGTTAATAAAATGTTTTAATAAGTTGTTAAAAGTACCATAGAGTCATTTAATAAATTGAATCAATATATGCAACTATAATACTTTGTGATTTATCCTGAAAAATCAGAAGGTCTAGAGTGGTCACATTAATAAAAATATAAAGAGAGGTCTGGGACCTCTCAACACACACACACACACACACACACAATCGCCTTTTTGCTTTTCTCTTTATCTGGCTAGGTTATCCATTACAAGTGAACAGTATCTGATTAAACATGTTAGTGCTTAGTTCCATTCCAGCTTTATTCTTGAAAGTTTACTGCCATTTCAATTTGATTAAGAATTTATATTTTTAAAGTCTCTAATTCATCTGTACCTTATTCTTTTTGTAGAATGTTGGTAGGATTCCAAAGCAATACCGCCATTATGAAAATCTTTGTGGAGAACTTCAGAAACTAAAAAGAATTCTAGGACCCAGTTACAGCACTCTTTATGATATGCTCAAATGACTCAACATCCTACTTCACAGATATTTGTTCAACATATTCATTGCCACTATGCTCCTAGTAGGTAGGAAATGGAAACAACCTGAATGTCTTTCAACAGATGAATGGACAATAAAAATAAGGTACATATGCCCAATGGAATACTATTTGGTTTGAAGAACATGGATGGAACTGGAAAATATTATATTGAGAGGCTTATCCCAGGTCCAGAAAGATTAATACCATAGTTCATTTGTAGTCTCTAGCTCAAAACTTGCAGGCGAAAGTATATGTTCTGGATTAACGGCAGAAAATGGGAGGCTGTGGAGAATGCAGCTCTAGAAAGGACAATAGGTGCTCTGAAGAAGGAAATTGGGGAAAAAAAGGGAGAAGACTTAGCCACAGAGTGGGGAGGATGACAATGGGGTTAGAGGAAGGCTAAGAAGATAAGCAGCACTAATAATGTTTGACAAAAGCAATAGAGAATTCTTATTTTAGGTTTACATAAAATTATACAACCCATATGCTAAGTGTGGAGTGTGGGATGGGTACACATCCATGTGAGTCATTTAAATGAAGTCACACCACGTGAGGTGATGATGATCCCACCAGAACCATAAGCTTTCTAACAAGAGCCACAGTGCCCAAGTATAGGAAACACGATTTGGGGTTGTTGGTAAGGGAAGTCCCCTCCTATGCCCCTCCTCTACCCCACTAGGAGAGATCCCCCTCCCATTCTGTCTGACCCTGGCCTATCAGGTCTCATTAGGCCTGGCTGCATTGTCTATTGATCAAAGTATTGAAGCAGAGTCTGAGACTCATAGTCAAACTTTGGGCAGAGTGCATGGAATTTTATGAAAGAAGGGGGAGATAGAAAGACCTGGAGAGGACAGGAACTCCATAAACAGACCAACAGAGAAAAAAAACTGGGCCCTGGGGGTCCTGCAGAGACTGATACGCCAACCAAGACCATGCATGGAGAGGACCTAAAACCCCTGAACAGATGTAGCCCATACAGTCTCCAAGTGGGGTCCCTAGTAAGGGTTGCAGGGGCTGTCTCTGGCATGAACTCAGTGGCAGGCTCTCTGATCACCCTCCGGGGTGGGGCGGGGTGCGGCCTTGCCAGGAGACAGAGGAAGACATTTCAGCTAGTCTTGATTTTTAGTTTTTAATGCTAAAGCCATACACATACAAAGTAAGTTTTCTACCATCGAGCTACATTCCTGGGGGATTTATTGAGTGTTGCAGACTTGGGTATATAACAGCATAGCTATTTATTTCTCTACTTGAGCTTTTCTATCTGAAGTTTTTAATTGGTTTGTTTTACTTTACTTTATTTTATTTTATTTTATTTTATTTTGGAGGCAGAATGTTGCTATCTGGTCCAGGCTGGCATTGAACTTGGAGAGATTGTAAGTATTCACTTTGTCTAGCTACTATTTGTAACTTTTGGCAATTATCAAGTGCTTAAATATTCAATTATCTGATACTTATATGTTCCTTGGTGGTATCTGAACAGAATTTGTTCTTTCAATGAAGAAAATATTAGAATTCTGCAAAGCATAAATTTTCATTTTTCAGAGATTTATAGATGTTGAAATGATTATTACTTAAATTATGTTTGTACATAATTTTTTCCGTAAAACAAGTATGTGTTGATAATGAGTAACTAACTAATCTGTCACAATATTTCAGTGTCAGTGCTTAAATACCAGTAAGAAAACACAATTTTGATTCTGATTTTAGACAGATAGACAGGAAGTAAGATAGAAGAGTGGTGGTGAGGAGGATGGGGGAATTTCAGTGGATGAAGGAATGGGAGGACAAAAGGATAGATTAGGCCAATGGGAAAATGGCAGTATAAGGAGGGAATAATGGGCAACTGAAGGTTGGGAGAATAAGATGGAAGAGTGATTGGAGATGAGGCTTATGCGAGCTAGGCTGTGCTCACAGCAGCTGTGGTGGCTGCCAGAAGCATCATGCTGCCTCGCTGTTAGCATAGAACAACCCTGGACACTTGTGAAAACCACTTTATACATACTTTATAGGTATTATATTAAGGAAACATGAGAAATACTTTTTTCCTCAAATCTTATTTGTGTGGTAGGTGTGTGTGTGTGTGTGTGTGTGTGTGTGTGTGTGTGTGTGTGTCCACTCATATGTTTTGGTATATACATGCCAGGGTGTGTTTCTGGAAGTCAGAGGAAAACCTTGGTTGTGAACCTCAAGTCCCACATTGCTTGAAACATGGTCTTTTCAGTTGTTCAATGCTTTGTGATACATGTCTTGGAATATTAAGTAGAAGATATGAAACTATTTGTTGTCTGCCACAAAGCCTGTGATCTTTGACCTCACCCACCTCCAACTACACAGGAGATAACCTAAGGGTTAAAGGAATAATGTTCATGTAATTAAAAATAAAATTAAATCTTTAATGTAAAAAAAGAAAACACAATTTTAAATAGTCTATCGTCATTTTCACTGAATCAACATTCATAAACTATTCTTTTCATGATATGTATAAATCCAAAAAACCATATAGTTAGTCTTGACACCCAATTTTATCATTCCTAGGATTTTCATTTTGAAAAATATAATTCTGATATCCTAACAGATGAGAAAGGTTGCTATAATCCAGTTTGTAGTTGAATAAAATAGACCATTTTTGTTTTGTTTTTAAAAAGACTCACTTTTTAAACTTCTGCCACATAATTATGGTTTTTTTTTAATCTTTCCAACACTCATGAAATCTGTATTAACTTTGGATATTTGTGAGGCAGGGAAAATAATATACAACTAAATGGGCGGGCTAATATTTAAAAAAAATACATTTTGAAACCTCTAAATATGAGTCCTATTTATTTCTCTGTTGTTCCTTTTTCTCTTCCCCCATTAGGACCTTCTATTCCTGAAGATTAATTGCTATCTCCACCAGCTCTAGACAACTCCTACTGAACCTGTTTAAAAAAAAATAAAATAAAACAAAAAAAAACCTTCATGCAAGAAGTGTCAAATAATTAGTACTCATTTCGCTTTTGACTTCTTTTTTCAGAAGAGTGTTAAAGCTCTTAAAATGTTTACCATTTAGCCTTTTGATAAATTTGAGCAGCAAAGTGTATACACCAAAGCATGTAATAAATTGGCTGACCAGAAAACAATGCATACTCTGATAAAGCCTCTTCCAACTCATTCTTCAATTGCTGTTTTGACTTTCTTGGACAGCATATGCAATAGCATTATTATTGATTTTATTTTTTTCTTTCTCAAAATATCTCTTATATTGTGAGTGACCTGCCTGTGGAAACATAACATTCAAGTTGAAGGAACGGAAGGGCAAAGACTAGGGCAGCTGCACAGGTGGACTGAGTGGTTTCAACAGCACTGATGGGGGTTACTAAAAACAGCCCATGTATGGACTTCATTTGATCGCTTCATAAATAAATACATCCACAAGCATACAATCCTACAAGCATTACTTTCAACTAGGTAGAATATGAAATAGTCACTCCAAGTCTGGGGAAATGGCTTACTGGCTAAGAAAGCATGCCAGACAACCATAAGGTTCTGAGTTCAAATCCTCAGCACCCACATAACAAGCTGGATCCTGTATTGCAAACACTTGTACCCCCCCCCCCATGTTGTTGGGATTTGAGTGCCAGAGTCAAGAAGATCACTGGACCTTGCTGGCTCCATTTATCCCTGCTCTCAAAAAGGATGCATCCCAAGCAAGCCACTAGGCAGAAATTGCAATTAATTTTTAAAACATTACTCAGTAAGTAATAGAAAAGAACTTCATTAGTGCCCATGACCTTAAGACACTGTTTTACCCTAAAGAATAAAGCCCACAGTTGAAAACACAACTGAGACTAAGAGCTTTCCTAGTAACAAATCCAGTGGAAACTTCTCTTACTTTTATTGTGGTATTAGTTTGTTTGTTTTGGTAGAATCCTGTTGTGCAGCCAACTTGACCTTAAAATCTTATGTCAGACTAGTGTGATCACATATCAGGGCTCTGCTGTTGTTGGAAACACAGTGCATGTTTGGATAAGGAAGGTTCCCCAACCTCCAAAAGGTCATCATATCTTGAACCCAACCCAGTGAAAGTCAAGCCCCAGTTTTGTAGTTGAAAAGGCAACAGGTTACACATGGCACATAATACTTATCAAAGCAATCAAGTATTGGTTTGTTGACAAATTGACTGCATACCCTTTGTGAAGACAGAGACAGCTGCCTCAACCAGCGAGGAGACAGCTGTGCTTATCTTTGCACATTGGTGTTGAGAGAGCTACCCATCTAAGCTCAGTATAGGTTAAAAAAATGTTACCTTATAAGACAGACTAAATAGTTAGATATCACCATTGAAATCTACTAATTCAAACAAATTTTAATCTTACAGCAAATTATCTAATACTCCATAACAGCAAATAATGAAGAAATGTGAAAATCCTGTGCCTGAAAATGGGTGAATAAAACTTGGATTTGTGAGCCCGGTATGGTTGTACTTACCTTTAATCCCAGCATTCAGGAAAGCAGAGAAAGGTATATCTCTGTGAATATGAGGCCAGCCTGGTCTACAAAATGAGTCCAAGACAGCCAAAGCTACCCAGAGAAACCTTGTCTCAAAAAGCTAAAAACAAACAAATAAAAATCAAATCAAAACAAACAAACAAAAACTTAAATTTGTAGTTTAAAACCCAATCATGTCAGCAGTTTAGTACTGACAGAATATTCTTCAAACATGTCATAAATTTAAATGATATTGGAATAACATTGAGGGAAAATGGGATGATTTTTTTTCTTCTCAGAAATGCTTTGATAATTAATGATAGATTTGTATAGTCTGTTGGAAATTGCATTACTATTTACTTCACTGTGTCCACACTGGATGACTAACTTAATAATTCTAATCAGTCTGAACATAACCAGATTATTCTACATTTCAGATAAAGAAGGAGAGCAATGGAAAATCTGTAGCAAAAAAGTAAAGCAAAGCTTCAACTTGAACATGTTGAAAAGATGTCAAATTAAAGAGGCTGAAAATATTGCAGCCACGTACAACTAGTTAGCTTGATGCTCTGAGTTGTGAACATCTCTCTCTGGGGAAACACTTTAAGTCTCTACGCAAGAAGAAATAAACAAGAATTAAACCATTATCATTAAACTCAACGATAAAGTAAAGCCCTAATGTTTTATTTATATTCACTCCTCTCTCCTTCTCTGTCCTACATAAAAAAAAAAAGCAAAGAACTACTTGATAGCAGCCATTAAGAGTAGCACTTACGTCTTTGATATTTTAAGGGCACCGTTGCTTTCTCCTTCTTCACTAAAGTTTCAAGTATTCTAAATTGTCACCAATTTATTACAATATTTAAGTTTGCTTTTGACAGATAATTTTTTACCCTGTCATCCTGTCACAAACTTAGAACAGACTATCAGGAAAGTTGAGAAGGGGGATGTGTCTCTCCTTTAAATTGAGTGGCAGACACCAGGAAGGCACAGATGAAAACAGGAAACAACCTAGGAACCTGCCACAGAGGGCCTCTGAAAGGCTCTGCCCTGCAGACTATCAAAGCAGACACTGAGACTTATGGCCAACTGTTGGGCAGAGTGCAAGGAATCTTATGTAAGAAGTGGGAAATAGTAATATCTGGAGAGGACAGGAACTCCACAAGGAGAGCAACAGAACCAGAAAATTTGAACACAGGGGTCTTCCCAGAGACTCATACTCCAACCAAGTACCATGCATGGAGATAACCTAGAACCCCTGCACAGATGTAGCCCATGGTATTTTAGTGTCCAAGGGGGTTCCATAGTAATGGGAAGAAGGCCTGCCTCTGACATAATCTGATTGGCCTTCTCTTTGATCACCTCCCCCTGAGGGGAGAGCAGCCTTACCAGGCCACAGAAGATGACAATGCAGCCATTCCTCATGTGATGTGATCTGATAGACTAAGATCAGAAGGAAGGAGAGGAGAACCTCCCCTATCAGTGGACTTGGGGAAGGGCATGCGTGAAGAAGGGGAAGGGAGGATGGAGCCGGGAGGAGAGGAGGGAGGGCCTTATGGGGGGATACAAAGTGAATAAACTATAATGAATACAAATAAATAAATTTAAAAAAATTAATGGATCGCCGTCTCAGCAGACAATGTTCTTTGGAGAAAGGCAAGTCTCCCTTTTCAGAATCCATCTACTGCCGCTAAGTGCTCAGAACTTCCATGAAAGAATTTTATTTAACTTTTTTTATCTTTTATTAATTACACTTTATTCATTTGTAGCCCCCCATAAACCCCTCTCTCCTCCCCTCCCAATCCAACCCTCCCTCCCCTTTCTGCATGCATGCCCCTCCCCAAGTCCACTGATAGGGGAGATTCTCCTCTCCTTTCTGATCTTAGTCTATCAGTTCTCATCAAAAGTGGCTGCATTGTCCTCTTCTGTGGCCTGGTAAGGCTGCTCCCCCCTCAGGGGGAGGTGATCAACGAGCAGGCCAATCAGATTATGTCAGAGGCAGTCCCTTTTCCCATTACTATGTAACACACTTGGACACTGAACTGCCATGGGCTACATCTGTGAAGGGGTTCTAGGTTATCTCCATGCATAGTCCTTGGTTGGAGTATGAGTCTCTGGGAAGTTCCCTGTGTTCAAACAGAATTTTTAACTTGTTTGTCTTGTGCTGGGAAGCACAGCTGCTGTGGGGTCCTGTGCACAATGGCTATGCCATGTACACAGACAACATGGACATATCACAGAGTTCCTTTCCATCACCCAGTTCTCTCATTCTTTTTTCCTCCTTCTGCCTGTTCCCTAAGGGATGTTTATAGAGATGTCCCTTGTATGGCTAAATACTCAGTCATACAATACATTCATACAATACACAGTCACTTGTTCTTAGCACTTTGAGCACTGACATGCGTTGTTTTGCTGCAGTGGGTGACTTCAATACCCACACCCATATGACAAGTAGTAATTGTTTTTTCAGAGAGTAAATAAGTAATAATAGCAAAAGTGCATGAAATGTGAGGAGTGATTGATGGGTGCTTCTGGGAAAAGCTGAAGAGTGCAAGGAGGACAGAAAAGATCAAGATATGTGGAATCTCCTAAATTTTTTTTAGGAATGAACATTATAAAAAAGATCTTTTCACGTCTCTGAAAATCTTCAACAAGGCTGAGGAAAGCTGCGCCTGGGTGGAGTTTTACACACATCGCATGGAAGCACAAGACAAGGGATTGTAATTGTAACCCTGCAAGACAAGGCGGAGTCAGGAAAGACTTCACTGGTGGACACAAGACTGCTTTGATTTCACATGAATTAAAAACCTTCAGAGTAACATTAGTGATCTCTGGTGATTTGAGAGCACAATGCACATCTGGACAATGGTGAAGGTTTTAGAGGTTTCACTAGCAAACCAGCGCTCGGTATGACCTGTGAGGAGACTGGCTTTGAAATGTCCTTTTGTCTAGGTTCACATACTGTTACATGTACCTTAGGTAAGACTGTCTTCTTTAATCCAGTTCGCATGCCACATTCTGTATCTCTGGTGTTTGTTTACTCTGTTTCTCTGGCATCAAGGCTTTGTACTTTACATATGCATAGGAAACCACCTGTTCCTCATCTTTCAAGGTTCATCTTAAGGGAAACAATTCAGACATATTCCCTCTTTCTCCAACTTACCAGTGAAACATAATTTGGTTCTGATTCAACTAAAAGTTATCCTAACTGCCAGTTTTCATTCATACAATTCTCACCTGTAAGTCAACCCTCACTGAGTCTTGACTTATTTACCAAAGCAGGATCACACCCTCTTGTGTGATGTTTAACAATAACGACCTCAGTTACAATCAGTGGAAGCAACAGAGAATTTGGACAATGGACTCAACTTGAAATAGTGGCAAGAACTCATTAAGACTGTTACTATATCTGAGACTTGAAGGCAATACATTGGGCAAAACCAGCAGGATTTTGTATAGCATGCTGAAGGTTATACATAGAGAAGCGCAAACCATCTTCCATGTAGAAATATAAATAAGAAGTTAGATGTGCCAAGGAGTAACCTCAAAAGTTAAAGAGATAAGAGAGGCTTTGTAGAGAGAGGTCAGGAAGTCAGTACAATTTTCTGGGGCAAATTTTTGGAAGCAAGAACTGAGCTAGAATATTAAGGATGTAAATAAGAGAAGCAAAACAATAAAGGTTTTAAACTTGAAATTTCATGGTCAGTACAGGGACAAAATTTCAGCTTCTGGCACAAGAAAGCTTTTCCACCTAGCAATATATTCTTAATTACTATTAAAATGCCTGACACATAGTTACATACTCAATGAACATTTGTGAGTTATATAACTGTTGAGAAATGACATAAGTAGTGTTGGATCTTAGAGAACTGGGAGAAAGGGAATATAAAAAATAGAACATCAGATTATTATTTTTTTACATTTAAAATTTCTGTAACAAATTTACTGTTACATTGTGGAAATGCAAATTTTTACAAAATTGACCAAATACATGATGCAACAAGAAAGCCAAAATTAAGCTAGAAAGTAAAATTATATGTTGGTTACCCAGCAAATGATAGTCTACAGTAGTATGTGAGATAGCCCGAATAGCAGAGTGCAGCGAATATTTATAAAATTCCTGTGTACTGAAAATAGTGTTGCATCGTGTGGGCATAAATATCAAGAAAAGGAAACAAAAAGCATACAGAGACAAAAGTATCCAATGGTTAACAGAGCATTAAAGGAACAAAAAAAAAAGGGGGGGGTTGTTTGTTTCTTTGTTTTGGTTTGGTTTTCTGCAGCCATGGGGATAATCAGGTGATTTTTAAATATATATTTATATGATTTATTACATTTATTGGCTCATATGTTGAATCATCCTTGCATTTCTGGTAAAAAGCCAATTTGATTGTAGTGGGTGGTATTTTTGATATATCCCTGTGTTTACTTTTTTTGTATGTTATTGGGAACTTTGTACCTATGTTCATTAGGGATACTGCTCTATCGTTTTCCTTTTGTGTTGTGCCTTACCTGTTTTCAGTTAGAGTTACATCGCCTTCGTGGAAGAAGTTTAGGAATGCTCTCTTTGTTTTGTTTTGGTTTTATTTATTGTGTGTAGATTATCTTTGAAATTCTTCATTAAGTATGAAAACTTAAAGAAATGAATGAAAATCTAAATCCATCTAAACCATCAAATTAAACCAAGAAGTGATCAACAACCTACACATCCCATAGCAAATAAGGAGTTTGAAACAATAGTAATAACTTACCATAACAAAAAAATCCTCCTAGCTTAAAAAAAAATCCTCTGACACAAATAAGATTCACAGCAAAATATATTCTTATAACTTTCTGAATTCTTTGGTGTTTGTTTTAATGTTTCCATGTTTACTTCTGATTATCTTAATTTGTCCCTACTGTTTGTTTAGTTAATTAGCACAAGGGTCTGTCAATCATTTTTATCTTTAAAAGACACAGCTAAATATGTGTATTTCCTCCAAGTCCCTCACCTACTCCATCTCCATGGGTTCCTGGTTTATATGTGTCTCAAAGAATTTGTGTGCAAAATAATAATAATAATAATAATAATAATAGTAATAATAATAATAATTTGTCTTTCAGTAATATGTTGTCTAATCTGAGTTGATTAAAATCATATTTGCTGTTGATTTAAAGCTTTATGACAAAAGGATTTGACAAGAATTACAGAATTATATCAGCCTTTACATATTTGTTGAAATTTGTTTTATATCCAGGATTGTAGTCCATTTTACAGAGAATTTTCTGTAAACTAAGTAGAATGCTTATTATTTTATTTTATTTATTTGTTTTTTTGGTGTTTGAGTGTAATATCTTGTAGATATCTATAAGGTATACTTGATGGGTGGATGTCCTTTAATTGTGATATTTCTATATTTACATTTTGTTCAGATGCTGTCTGTTAGATTTTTTTAAAAAAGGGAATATTGAATTCATCTACTATTACTGAGCATAGTTAATTAGTGACTTGAAACCCAGTTGAGTTTTAGGAAATTAGATTTGTCAGGACAGTAATTTCTTCTTAATTGTTCTATAGATAATAATTGTGTTCTTTATAGCCTCTGATTGGTTTGGCTTTGAAGTCTATTTCTTTTTATTTTGGGATAAGATAGTGACACCTGCTTGTTTCCTGCTCATGTTCAGGGAACATTTTTCTATCAATTCACTCTCAAGAGATGCCTATATTTGAGTGTAGGATGGATTTCCTGTAGATAAAGAAAAAAAAAAGTATGGATTTGGTTTCTTAATCAATTCAGCTAGTCAGTGTCTTTTGATTTGGGACTCGATACCATTAATATTTAAAGTTATTATTGGCAGGTATATATTGATTGTTGCCACTTTGTTGTTGCTTTTCTTTGTCAGTTGGTTCAGTATCAATTTTGTGTTTCCATAAATTTGGCTTCATTGGTTTGCTTTTTGTAGTTTTTTTTTCCTGCTTATGTATCTCTTCAGGCTGAAATCTTATTTCCAGTTTTCTCTGAAGGGCTGGTTTGGTGAAAATGAATTCTTTTAGCATGTATATCATAGAAATGTATATCTCTCTTTAATCTCTAGCAAATAGTTTTGCAGGATAAATTCATGTGGGTTGGTATCCATGCTCCCATTAGGACTTGGAATATATTGCTCAAATTTTTCTGGCTTTTAAATTTCCCATTTTGAAGTCAGTTGTCATGATGATAGACTTTCCTTTATGTGTGGATTATGAGTTTTCTTTTTTTTATTTTATATATATATATATATATTTTTATTTTATTTTTCTTTTTAGTTACATTTTGTTAACTCTGTGTCCCAGCTGTATCCCGCTCCCTCATTCCCTCGCCAACCCCACACTCCCTCCCTGGTCTCCTCCCTGCCCCTTTCCAAGTCC
>NW_026596120.1:4345742-4362883 GCF_907164565.1 Psammomys obesus
GACTATATCTGACATGAACTCATGGGCTGGATCTTTGATCACCTCCACCTGAGGGGGAAGCAACCTTACCCGCCCACAGAGGAAAATAATGAAGCCAGTCCTAATGGGACCTGATAGACTAGAGTCAGATGGAGCTGGAGGAGAACCTCCCCTATTATTGGACTGTGGGAAGGGCATAGGATTGGATTGGGAGGAAATGGGGAGGAGGCTACAACTGGGATACAAAATGAATAAACTGTAATTAATAACAATAAAATTATAATTAAAAACTAAAAAAATATGTAAATATTTAAACAAACTAAAAAGAACCGATAAGGAAAAAAATCACACACATGCACACACACACACACACACACACACACATGTACACACATGCACTCACACTCACAAACAAATGGATTTCATTTTGTAGAAGTTTCTTTTTCAGTCCTGGGATTTGGTATTCTCTAGTCTGTGTCTCTAAAGGTATGCCTTTTCTTAATCTAGAGAAGTTTTCCTCAGTTATCTCATTGAAGATCTGGTCTAGGCCAATGATGAGAATCTTTTCAAAGAATGCCTACAATTTACAAATTTTTTCCATAGTGTTGAGACATTCATGTATGTCATGTGTGCGCGCGCGTGCGTGCGTGTGTGTGTTAAGTTTGTTATATTCTGATCCAATTCTAATACTTTATCTTCATATTCTAATATTGTGTCTTCTGCCTGATCTATTCTACTGGCATGTTTGAAAAAGTTCAAATAGAAAACATTGCATTTCATTTGGTATTTCTATCTCTTTATTGGATACAGTTTTTAATTCCTGAATTGACAGTCAGTTTCAGATTGATACATCATTTTTCAGCCATATATTTATATTTTCTTAGACTTTACTAAATAGTTAATTTATATCCTCTTCAAGTTAATTGAGGCACTTTTGTTTTCGTGAATGATTTTTTTTTTTTTTTAGTTTTGTGTCCTGGGGTTCATCTAGGTAATTCTCTTTGGGGAACATTTGTAGTTTGTTTATGTGGGAACATATTTACTTAATCTTTCATATAAATGTATTGTTTAATAGAGTGATCTGAGCATGTAGACTTCTTTCATTGGTTGTCTGCCTGAAGTTATATTTTGGCTACTTCTGTAAAGTGTTCATTCGTTTGCTTTTGTTTTTGCCCAAGAATGTTCATTTCAGATTAGTTATAAAGAGTCTGTAGGTCAACCTTAAGATAATGTTGAGTATTGACTAGAGGAATGAGGAGGATTGTAATTCTTTGAAGCAAAAAAATACTAAGAATGTGATTTCTGGTGGGTCTGTCTGGGCTGGTGTACAAGCTATGCTACCCAAGTGGGCCGAGGACTATGAGGCTGTCATGGGTAGGCTGCAATATGGGATATTCTGTGGCTTGGACTAGTATACAGGATGCATGAAAAGAGCTAATTCTGAGAACATGGTGCTCACACAGGAGAAAGGGAATGGAGGTCACTCACAAGTGTGTTCTAATGTACATACTGTAAGACTCACGCTTGGCATGGTAATATGGCAGTGCCATTTTATGTGTAAATCATGTGGGTTCTGGGTAATCTAAACAAGGCCTGGTAGTTTGGGTATGGCACATATGGGTAACAGTTCTTTGTAACTCACTAAAGCTGGGTTAGTGTGTAGTAAGTATGAGATGGTGGAAATACATGCTATGGACAGAGGAGGTTGTAAGCATTTTATTTTAATGTTTATAAAGTTATTAGCTTAAGCTGACATGTTAAAGTCTTTAATCAAGGTACATAGCTGGATGAGTTTGGAGATATAAAACTGCTAATCCATCACCTCAATTTTTGGTTACAAAATCCAACAATGCACATCTTCAAAATTTTCTTTGTTTTTGTTAACATTTTTTTTGTAAGAACGTGCTTAGCAACACTTTTATCAGAAGATCCGATATTTGTTAATAAACATTAAATGCACAGATGTCTATTCTTATCGATCTTACTCAACTGCAATTTATTTTTACCCCTTGCTTAATACTTCTCCTAGTCCACTTCTGTCACAGTTACAAAATGCCTGAGAAAATCTACTTAAATGAAGAACAATTTATTTGCATCAGTGCTTCTAATGTTTCATTCCATGTTTGCCTGGTTTCCTTGCTGGAGCCCAAGGAAAGGTCTCTCATTGTTGTGGAAAGTTTAGTAAAGCAGAACTTCTCTCACAGTTCTCAAGAAGTGCAGGGAATCTTATTAAAGAAGTGGGGAAGCGCTATTCCTAGTTGTCTGAGAAAGCGCCAGAATGATTTCCAGAGTGGTTGTACCAGTTTACATTCCCACCAGCAATGGAGGAAGGTTCCCCTTTCTCCACAACCTCTCCAGCATGTGTTGTCCCTTGAGTTTTTCATCTTGGCCATTCTGATGGGTGTAAGGTGAAATCTCAGGGTTGTTTTGATTTGCATTTCCCTAATGGCTAATGAGATTGAGCATTTCTTTAAGTGCTTCTCTGCCATTCGATATTCCTCTACAGAGAATTCTCTCATTAGCTCTGTTCCCCATTTTTTAAGTGGATTACCTGGTTTGCTGCTTTTCAGCTTGTTTAGTTCTTTTTTTTTCTTTTTTAAAGTTTTTAATTGTTTTAAAGATTATATTCTTTTTTATTTTATTAATTACACTTTATTCACTTTGTATCCCCCCATAAGCCCCTCTCTCCCCTCTCCCGATCCCACGCTCCCTCCCCTTTCTGCATGCATGTCACTCCCCAAGTCCACTGATAGGGAAGGTTCTCCTCTCCTTTCTGATCTTAGTCTATCAGTTCTCATCAAAAGTGGCTGCATTGTCCTCTACTGTGGCCTGGTAAGGCATCCAGCCATACCACTCCTAGGCATATACCCAAAAGAGGCTCAAGTACACAAAAAGGACATTTGCTCAACCAAGTTTGTAGCAGCTTTATTTGTAATAGCCAGAAGCTGGAAACAGCCCAGATGCCCCTCAACTGAAGAATGGATGCAAAAACTGTGGCACATCTATACAATGGAGTATTACTCAGCAATGAAAAATAAGGAAATCATGAAATTTGCAGGTAAATGGTGGGACCTGGAAAGGATCATCCTGAGTGAGTTGTCCCAGAAGCAAAAAGACATGCATGGTATATACTCACTCATATAAACATACAACATAGAATAAACCCACTAAAATCTGTACATCTAAACAAACTAAGCAAAAGAGAGGACCCTAACTAAAATGTTCAATCCCCATCCTGAAAGGCAAAGAGGATGTACATCAGAAGAAAAAGAAATAGGAAACAACCTCGGAACCTGCTACAGAGGGCCTCTGAAAGCCAGAAGAAAACAGGAAACAACCTTGGAACCTGCCACAGAGGGCCTCTGAAAGCCTCTGCAGTATAGACTGTCAAAGCAGATGCTGAGCCTGATGGCCAACTGTCGGGCAGAGTGAATGGAATTTTATGTAAGAAGTGGGAAATAGTAAGAACTGGAGGGGACGGGAACTCCACAAGGAGAGCAACAGAACAAGATAATTTGAACACAGGGAACTTCCCAGAGACTCATACTCCAACCAAGGACTATTCATGGAGATAACCTAGAACCCCTGCACAGATGTAGCCCATGGCAGTTCAGTGTCCAAGTGGGTTACATAGTAATGGGAAGAGGGACTGCCTTTGACATAATCTGATTGGCCTGCTCATTGATCACCTCCCCCTGACGGGGAAGCAGCCTTACCAGGCCACAGTAGAGGACAATGCAGCCACTTTTGATGAGAACTGATAGACTAAGATCAGAAAGGAGAGGAGAACCTCCCCTATCAGTGGACTTGGGGAGTGGCATGCATGCAGAAAGGGGAGGGAGCGTGGGATCGGGAGGGGAGGAGGGAGGGGTTTATGGGGGGATACAAAATGAATAAAGTGTAATTAATAAAAATTTTTAAAAAAAGGAAAAAAAAAAAAGAAGTGGGGAAATAGTAAGACCTGGAGAGGACAGGACCAAAAACATCTTGTCACAGGGGTCTTTTCAGAGACTGATACTCTAACCAAGGACCATGCATGGAGGTATCCTAGAACCACTGAGCAGATGTAACCCATGGCAGTTCAGTGTCCAAGTGGGTTCCATAGCAATGGGAACAGGGGCTGTCTCTGACATGAACTGACTGGCCTGCTCTTTGGTCACCTCCCCCTCAGTGGGGTGCAGCCTTACCAGAGCACAGAGAAAGACAATGCAGCCACTCCTGATGAGACCTGATAGACTAGGATCAGAAGGAAGGGGCCCCATGGACTTGGAGAGAGGCATGGGTGGAGAAGAGGAAAGGAGGGTGGGATTGGGAGGGGAGGAGGGAGGGAGCTACAGGGGGAATACAAAGTGAGTAAACTGTAATTAATAAAAATAAATTAAAAATATCAATTAAAAAAGACTGAATTGGGGAGGATAGCATTACTGCTTCACTGAATTACTGAGATGATCAATGAAATAAAACATGAAAAGCACTTTAGATAATGCCCTCTACATTGTTTTCTTGTCATCTTATTATCATTACGATTAAAATTCACAGTTAATATTAATGCCTTATGCATATTTAAACCTGAGGATAAAAAAAAAACTGCAAGGTTTTTTTTTTTAATGCTATTGGTCAGTTCCCAAACTTTTGTTACATAAGAAAAATAAAAAGCCTAACTATGCAACAATTCCAAATATTTGCCTGTATAATTGAACATAATTGGATATGAAACTTAGCCGTGGAAAGTTTGTCTATCAAGCAAGTGTCCCTGGGTTTCATCCTCAGCATCACAAATAATAAGTAAATGTAATATAAAATAACTTATTGTTATTATTTAAAAAACAAGAAGTGAAGAGCACAGGAAAAGGTCAGGAAATATGGACCCTTTAAACTCATCCACTTAGTAAATGGCTGCTTCCTACCAGGCCCACCACTCCGTTTCTTTGATCTCCAAGCATGCCATTGACTTCTATCTGGGGATTAGCCACCAGTTGCATGAAAATTCTTGTGATCCAATGTCTTTCTAAAGTCCCATCAGCTAGCAATCAGGATTTCAACACATGAGCGCTTGGCGGGCATTGAGAATCAAACCAGACCATCTCCTATGCATTACAAAGTTCTTATCTTTGATTCTGTGCGTTTAAAATATAACTGGAATCTTACACTGTTAATCTTGTATCTCACATACATATTTAGCATAATTTCCTGCTAGGGCCACTCACGTTGTTTAAAAGCGGAAAATATGTTTTTAATATATAATAATGAGAAAGTTGAAAGTCTACATATAAATAAATATGCACTTAGCTTACAGTATACTCCCAAAATAAAGTTTATTGGAGACCTAAAAGAAATTTGAAACCATAAAGCTAAGAGAACAACAAACATAGGCAACAAAAGTGAAGATGGGCAGGTAGAATTAAAAATTAAAAGCCTCTATGTTCCCAAAGAAACAATAAATAGATTAGAAGAAAAATCCATGGGATGGAGAACATATTTTAAAATTATACATCTAGTTCCATTGAGGGTGATATAACAGATTATCACCTATTATCTTCATTAATAATAAATAGCAGAAAGTTTTCAGAGTTCTAAATGTTGGGAAGTCCAAGCCCTGGACACCAGGAGATATATTTTCTCATTTATAAGACTGCTGGTGTCTTCAGTGTAACTTTACCTGGCAGAGGATCCAGTGTATCTGCCAGACTGCTTTCTAAATGCACTAATTCCACTCACAGGGCATGTCCTGACCTAGTTACCTTAGGCGAGTTCTGTCTACCCACGCCATCACTTGAGGAGTTAGGTTTTCAGTGCAGAAATTATGATTGCTACGTGAGATGTGCTCTTATGTAGCCTCAGCAGGCCTCCACTTACTGTATATCCAACACTGATCTTGAAATCCTGATGTTCTTGTCTCTACTTCTCACTTAGTGCAGTTATAAGTATACAACCTCATTCTTAGAGAACATACAGAATTTCAGGAGAATCAAGCATTTAGACGGACACTATAGAGTGCTTAAAAAAAAACAGTATCAAAAATATGAGTCAGACATCACAACATGCCTTCTCAAATAAGTCTAGTCTGTAGATAATAATCCAGCCTTGAAAGGTATATACAGTAGGCCACTCATGTGATACCAGTCCTTGGAAAGCTGTGACAGTTGGATAGTCTGGGCCAGCCTGGACTACACTGTGAAACTATGTCTCAAATTTGGAATCCAGACCAGGCCAAAACATTTTTACCTCCCGAAAATTCCTGGATGAACACTGCCCAACTCTTGAAAACAATATGATAGATAATAAGCACTACGTTCATTGTTGTCATACAGCATAGAAACCAATTATCAAATTGTATTTATTTATGTCCTACTTTCTTGTTTATATCAGCGTAGACATTTTTGCGTATTATTTTACTCAAGAAACTAAATCCACTGTTAGTACTATCTATTTTAATTATGAAACGCAAACAAACTACCCAGTTGCACTCCTTATGGTTTTGATGTCTCCACACATCTTTGGGAAGCCCCCGGTTCACCTTGTGTCTATCTCCTTTCCACATTCCAGTAAATGAGACATTTTCCCACTGAATACTGGCTCATTGTCAGAGAGAAACATTTAGAAGACTTGATCTATTTTCTAGATACTGTCGTCATCATGTATTCCAAGCAAAGTCTGGGAAAGTAGAAACACATCTGTAAGAAAGCATAATGTATGCAGAAAGTGGGGGGGGGGGGGTGGGACCGGGAGGGGAGGAGGGAGGGGCTTATGGGGGGATATAAAATGAATAAAGTGTAATTAATAAAAGCTAAATTAAAAAAAAGAAAGCATAATGTAACCGTATACACTTTTTTTTCACACATAATCATGTGTGCATCATACTTCACCTTCACCTTTCTGTAGGGATAAATTTGCCTACACACTTCCAAGCCTAGTGCAATGTAACTGACACCATGCTAATTTACTGTTTTGACTTCAGAATCTAATAAATCCCTATTTCCGTAAGAAAAATTATTTTGATTGCTCTTTACCACTGACTCATTTGCTCATTTTCTAGGCTTAATGAAACACCTCACTCTGCCTTTTCACAGGGATGCCCTTCTCGCTTAAAATGGCTACAGTGACAGGTGACACTCGTCAGTCCACCACCTACACGAACACCCTGCACATCTTTCTCTGCCATCTAGCCGTTGCTCATCTGGGTTGCTCTCCATTCAGAGAGGCCCTCTCTGCTGCCATTTTGACAGCCCACATTGCATTACTCTCCTGACAATTAATTAGTCCCTTTGGACTTCAAACCACATACATGTTCCCATAAATGTCTCACCTGCCCAGCATTGCTTGCTTCTCCAGGAGAGATGCTCTCCTTACTCGCTTTAAACTCTGAAACCTCACGCTAGTCTGCAAATGCTTCCTAATCCCAAACCAATAGAGACCTTGAGTGGTACTAGTTGCATCAATGAAGCAAGTCAAGGTAGTGAGCCTGATACAGCAAGAGCCATAGAAACATCACTGATTTTTGTAAATGTACTTGTGGTAAGCATAAGAAAAAGTAATCAAGTTTCAGAATATATAGTCAAGCATCTGATTTCAGCAGTGCTCTTTCCTGCTGAGGTGTAGCCTTTAATGACTGAACCAGCTTAAAGCATTTTGTTCTAAGTTGTTGACTGATGTGCATGTTAATAGCCTACACGTCTGATTAAATATTAAGTGATTCACTTTTGCTGCCCGAAATTCAAGTATGTAAGATTGACAAACACTTCAAAGAGATAGATCAACCAAAAGGAATTGTGAACAAGAACTTCATGTTAAAGGAGGTAATTTTGCAGATGTTACCAGGTAAGATCAAAGCTTAAACATCATCTCATAACTTTGAAGGACATATCATCTTACTCATCATATTAATTCATATTAATTATGGTTAATACTTATAAAGGTATAGGATAAGTGTGGAAATCAGTAAAAATGATAAAATATATTTTTCATGTAGGTTTAAGGCTGCAAATGACCTGGAGATTCATTAATGCATGTGACAAAATGATAAATTGGTTGAGAAACTGGCTCTCCAGGAAGTCACATTCAACTCAGTGAAGCATAAAATACACAGATTATTACAAAACACTAGATTTTGAAAACCTGAATTAAAATTGGGAGTAACACTGAGTGACAGTATCTGAGAGAAAGCTGATAAGCATGGAAACAATGTTTTCTAACCCTTAAAGAAATTTAAGAATCAGAAAACTTAAGGTTTTCCTATGGCCTCAAATTTGCTGTGAAACCTTGAGTGGCAAGCCCCATTCTTCAGTTCTTTCCTTTTTCTCATTGCTTTTCCCAATAAATGATGACAAATTTAATAGCCCACACTTTCCAAATAGGAAATACTAACGTTTTTAGATGTTTTTAATTGTAAATACCAGGAATTTCACAGCTAATTTCTTGAATTCTTTGTTTGGTAAACCACCCTACAATAATAGTTTTATTATTTTTATTGTGGCTCCAGTGAGGTGTGCGGAAGACTATAAAACACTTTGTAGACACTCGCATACATACATATACCCTGAGGACTAAAGCATAGCTTATAGGGAAGTATTTAATAGTAAAGGGGCATAAATTCTGCATGCTCAGCTATCCCCATCTGAGATGTTAATGAGGTGGAAAATTAAAAGAAGTAACAGCTCTTGGGTCTGGCCATGTTTTCCAGCTCTTTTATTCTCTCAAAAATTCTATCTTCTATTCCTGTTGGATGAGCCTTATTATGCCACTAGTATGACATTTGTCACTGTGCAACTGACACAGCATGAATTCCAAATGGCTCCTTGTTTAATTTACATCCATCTTAGAAGATTTATAGGAAGTGATTTTTCTTTTATAAGATTCTTTGGTCCAGGTCTTCAAATCAGATTTTTAAGAGATCCTACTACCATGTAGGTTTTAAATTAATTTTAATTAGCTTTGCCAGTAGTGAGAGCTCTATAAGCTTTTAGGTTACTGTCAACCAGATAAGAGAAATGACGTAGCTCAGGGTAAACTAGAGAAAGACTATGATGCCATGTTGGGAACAAATAAATTTTGGAAAGTGAGGCTCAGACACTTAAATGTTTCCTGATAAATTCGGCCTGTCAATGATGCCTCTGTTGTAGCCATGTCTTACTTAGTCCATCGGTGAAGTATTGTAAATATTTTCTTCAATCTTCAAAGCTCTGCTTATAGTCCAATATATATTTATACAGAGACAGGATCTCATCATATAGGCCTGGTTGGACTGAGAACTTGCTATATAGACCAAGATTACTCATCTCCAAAGTTTACCTTCATTATTTTTATACACAATTCTCTGTACTATGTATTCCAGCACTTAAATAAATCTTAGGTTTATATAAATCTATATATATAAATCTTATATAAATCTTAGGTTTATATAATCTATATAAAGAAAGATTTAAATAAATCTTTCTTTCTTTCTTTCTTTCTTTCTTTCTTTCTTTCTTTCTTTCTAAAAATTACAGAGCTGAGTGCATTTTTGTTGTTGTTGTTGTGGATATGGTTCCACACCTGGCCACTCTGAATTAGACAACCAATAAAGGACCCTTCACCTCCCTTTCCTTTTTGTGCCCTCCAGTTGGGAGGAGCAAAAAGGAGGGGAAAGAAGGGGGTAAGTAATGTATTCTATTTCAATTACATAAATGATTTTAAAAGCATTGTGCTATATATTGTATTTTCAGGTTGACTCTCATCCTGACAATGCAGGCTCATGGCGGTAAATTCAGCACCCCAGAACTCTGCTCCCCATATGAGCTGTTCTACCTTTAGTTTCATCTATAAATTTAATATACAGATTATGAAAATTCACCAAAATTTATGTACCCAAGTCTTAGAAAAAAAAAAAAGAGGTTACTATATGCATTTGAATTTGGCTTAGGTCTGCCCTTTGCCCCAACACATTTGGAGGATGTGGAACTATAGCTCCCTAGCTGCTGAAGCTATAGAGATGAACGCCATATGATGTCTCCAGATGACAGGAGACAACACATATCAAGTTCTATCCCTGGAGAATGGTTGCTCTTATAACTGCTAGGCAAATCTTTGGGAAAATAAAAACAGTCACAATGCTTGCCTTTATCTGATTTGCTTCAGAGCAACACCCTGCACCCCCAGCCACCCAAGTTAAAATGCACCATAGCCCCAAACAGTCAGCACTGCTCTATTATAACCACAGATTCTAAAGGAGCTACTATCACCTAAAGTAAAAAAAAAAAAAAAAAAAAAACATCTTAGAAACTTAAACAAAAATACAAGGAGTAAAATGACTCTATCTTAAAGAAATTCAGTATATCCCAGGGAGCAATAGAGGTCTCAGATAAGAGCACAACTGTCCTGGGGCCTTTGGGGGTCTGAAAGGCCCTGAGCTTTCATTTTTGTCTGCTAGGGCATTAACAGAGACTTCAGGCAAATCTAAACAGCTATGTCATGTTATAAAACATACATACACACACACACACACACACACAAACACACACAGAGAGATCTCAGAAAATTAAAGCATTCTTTCATGCAAGAAAATTTTGTCTGATCTTTACATGATCACTTATAAGACCAAAGAAACTGAAATAGTGGCACAGGGAAAAATGTAACATCCCATGATTTTTCAAGAATGTCAAGACATCTCCATACACTTAAACAAAACAAATTGAACAAACCCACCCTAGAACAGAGGGCAAGAATACCCAGCAGTGTATCAAAGCAGATGCTGAGGCTCATTAACCAAACTTTGGACAGAGTGCAGGTAATCTTATGAAAGAAAGGGAAGATAGAAAGACATGGAAGGGTCTGGAGCTCCACAAGGAGAACAACAAACCAAAAAATCTGGGCTTACAGGTCTTTTCTGAGACTGATGTCCCAACCAAGGACCATTCGTGGATATAACCTGGACCCCCTGCAGAGAGGTAGCCCTTGGCAGCTCAGTCCCGAAATGGACTTCCTAGTAAGGGGAACAGGGACTGTCTCTGAAATGAACTCAATGGCTGGCTCTTTGATCACCTAACCCCAAGTGGGGAGCAGCTTGACCAAGCTACAGGAAGACTATGAAAGACAGTCCTGATGAGACCTGACAGAGTAGGGTCAGATGAAAGGGAGGAGGTCCTCCAATATCAGTGGCCTGGGGAAGGGGCATGGGAGGAAATGAGGGACGGAGGAAGGGAAGGTGGGATTGGGAAGGGACGAGGGTAGGGCTACAGTTGGGACATGAAGTGAATAAATTGTAATAAAAATATATTAAATAAAATAAGAATATACTTGTGCTGGTTACAGTGCTTAGTTTTTGTTAGTGTGTGTGTGTGTGTGTGTGTGTGTGTGTGTGTGTGTGTGTGTGTGTGTGCAAACACAGAAATAGAAACACAGATGAGAAATGCCATCTCCCTTTCCTTCATAATAAAGCAGATACACTATTTGAGCCTTCACTCTAGCTCTCACCATCCCTCTCATTCAGTATCAGTCATCCTTTATCTACTAGTTTTTTGTTTGTTTGTTTGTTTCTTTGTTTTATACCATTACTTTCAGTATACTGATATGTCCATGGTTCCACAAAGTAGTTGGTGTTAAGGCTCTCAATGATACTGAATTATCAAAATCCAATGATAAATGAGACTTCTAGCATTGTCAGGGCAATAAAAAATGGAAGATAGAAAAGTTAATAAATAGGGATGCCAGTCGTGTGGATAGAATTAGTCGATGGCTCTTGATATTTTGAGGGCAGAATGCTAATTACTGAAAAGTCAGACAGTGTTAACACTTTTGAAACACACATCCTTAATCACATAGCCCACAAAAAGCATACAAAAGATGGGCAATGATTTCCAATGATATCAGTGCATTGTGGAAGAGTATAAAGCCAAAGACCCAGCTTTTCAAATGACGTTCACAGGTCTTTCCCCTGCAGTAGGAAATCCCCCCATAAAATCGGTCTCAAGGGCTCCCTGAGCCTAGTATAGACTGAATGACTACAATTGTTCTTTAGTTGAAACTCAACAATGCCAAGACCTTGGGTCTATTAAAGTCACTCATAGATTTTGGGACTCTCCTTAATTTATCTTTCCCAAGAATAAAAACAATCAGTGAATCACAAGGAAAAATTAAAGCGTCCATTTTTAACAGTCAAAACTCAATACATCCAAAAGAAAATTGTTGTTTTTTTTAGATCTTCCTTTAAGCAGCTGTTACCAGGGAGATTCATGATTTCTACAAGCAAATGGAGTGGGAAAATGGATACATACAGGATGAAATGTAGAAATTATTTTATATTTTGAACAATCATCCTGCAAGTTAAAAATACTCAAGTAAAATTTCCATTAGTAAGATAGTAAAAGAGAATTTCAACTTGAAAGTTACTTTTCAAACAGATTTACACGGTACTAGCCATGAAATGCCCCTATTGCAAATGCACATAGCATATTGGTTTTTCAGAGTTTCAGGGCATTGCAATGATTACTATCGTTCAAATACAAAATACTTTCTTCACACATAAAAAGTTTTCTAACCTAGTACATGACTGTTCAGGCAATCACCAGAGTCCATACTCTATCTGTAGATTAACCTGTGTGTGTGTGTCAGGAGGAGTACATTCAAAGTTCAAGAAACTTTAATATTTGCCTGAGATTGTACTGTCTGCTGAGCTCTGTCATTGTCTACCACAGATTTTCACATGTTGAGTCCAACAAGGATGTCAGAGAGCTTGCTAGTCTGTTTGTAACTCTGTTTAATTTCTGCCTGATTCTTCCCTTCTTCACATGATACAGCAAGATCAGCCTACTGCTCCTTGGCTCTCTCTCCATTTGCTTAATGCTAAATTTGTTCTTTTCTATGACCATGTTATTGGGCATGGGATTTTTGCCATTCCCTCCATGTCAATTCAGTTCCCTCAGTTATGTTAGCTGGTGTTCTTGGTGAACGCTGTCCTCACAAAGGGGTTTAACCCTGCAGTAGGCTGTGGTAGAGGCTGCACCTCTTGAGGAGGCTGTGACTTTTGTTATTCCCATCTGGAGGTTGTAAATGAACACTCCCCAAATTTTTGTTAGCTGATTTCTACTCTTATACCTCTTACAGGGAAAAAGTTTGCCAACTTTTTAATTTTCAAAAGCCTCCATATATTCTACCTTTAAGAAGTTGGGAACGTGTGTAATTCTGCTTAAGGAATATATAACCTAAAGAGAGAGTCATAACTACTAGTAATTCCAGGATTACTAAATATCTCCACATGTCTTCCATTGAAATACTTATAATATTTAAGAACAATATCAGTGGACACTTTATTGCAGACATCAGTTAGGGGAGATAATCATGGTGGGTAGAAACAAATGACGGGGTCGAGAGGAAAAAATGTTTATACAGATATAAAATTATGTAGTTCCCTACAGCAGTACTGTGGGCTAGGAACCCTGGTACCTTGCTGATTCTCATGACTCTCAGCCTACATCACACCTGTCAGCTTTTGGGTACCTTTGAAAATTCTGTTTCCCAAATTTTTGAAAGCTTGCTCTCTAGGGAAGCTCAGTTGCTTTCAGCAGCTACAGGTTCTTCCTTGTCACCGTTCTCACAGAGCTGTCAGATTAATTGTAGAATATTATTCAATAAAGTCTTTCTGTTAGCAGTTTAGTCCTTTCATCCTGACAATGAATATTAAATAAACTAATAAAGGAAGAAGGATTAAGATATTGTTGAGCTAACAAAGAGTCTAAAACCAAGCCACCCCTAAAATGAAATTGGGAACATGCAGGCACATCATGTATGCAGAAAAAAAAAGTTAGATTGATAATTGTGATTAATACCCTCAGAGATTAAAAATACATTGTATTCCTGAAACTGGGACAGAAAATCCTATGAAAACACACACACACACACACACACACACACACACACACACACACTCCTTTCAGAAACCCAGGTGTTTTATAGATTAAATTAGCAATCCAACAAACTAGCTGGGAGAGAAAAACAAGACATATTCCTGTCAATAGAAATAAAGAGTTATGAAATATAAAAACAGAGACAACTAAAGAATCAACACAGTGCAACAACAACAACAACAAAAAAAACAACTGTGAAAATTTTCAAATAAAACATGTGTGTAACAATTTTCACATGAGGTAACACACATTGAAGTAACCAAGTGGAGTGTACAAAGGAGACAAGGGCAAGGAAATGCTGGAGTGGGAAGTATGTGTGCATTTCAGATGCAATGGGACCGGATATCATTGAGTAAGGAATACAGAGGAAGGGAGTTGAAACTCCAAGTCCTGGTGCATCTGTGGCGTAGATACGGGACTTACTGGCATTTTATTTGCTGAGGCTTCTCTAAGGCGTCTAAGGTGCTTCTCTGAGGTGCCAGTCATGCTAGGTCCTTCTTCCCTGAGCTATGCGGGCTTGTCTGAGTCTTTGCTAAGGCCAACGGTGCACATCCTAACCAGAAGGGACAGTTTAAAGAAGTCAAACCATAGCTGAAGAAGGTTTAATACAACTCTGGTGCCCCAGTTGTGTTATAAATTTCGGGACACTTTTTTTTTTTCTCATAGTGTGATATGTTTGAGTGTTGAGTTGACAAGGATTCACTTATGATGCTTAATCTCAATTGCCACCTTGGTTACCTTGAGATTTGTAACAGATCTTGAGAGACCAAAAGATTAAAAATCAGCGGCTATTATTAAAAGTTTAAGGTCTGAACTAGGTGGGTGGAGAAGTCCAGCAATGCCCTGAGGGGAAGAACCCCCCTTACTGTATTCTTTCCCCACACACTAGAGATAAAATTGCTAGGAAACTGCCCATCCCTCTAGGGAGGGACACCAGATCATTAATGGTCTGGGGACCTTCTTATAGCCAATCAATTCAAAATGTAGCATTTTGACCAATAGATGCTTGCCAGGCAGGAATCGCCCCTGCCTTGGGCATGCTGGGAGGGACCAGAATCTTTAAATCACCCAACTAAGCTGAGCACAGGGCTCTCAGCTCTCACCGCTTCGGCGGTGGGGGGGTGTGAGCCCAAGCTGCAGCTTGTAATGATGTATAATAAAAAGAACCTCATGTATTACAGTGGAGTCTGTTTATTCCTGGTCATTTGGGGTTTGCAAACTGGGCAGAACAATTTAAGTATGTCTCTTTCTGTTTCTCTCTGTCTTTCTCTTTCTTTTTCTCTCTCTCCTTCCCTCTCTCTCTCTCTCAGTAATGGGGACAGGGACTGTCTCTGACAAGAACCCATTGGCCTACTCTTTGATCACCTCTTACTGACCACAGAGAAAGACAATGCAGCCACTCCTGATGAGACCTGACAGAGTAGGATCAGAGGGAAGGGAAGGAGTCCCTTATCAGTGGACTGGGAGAGGGGCACAGGTGAGGAAGAGGGTGGGAGCATGGGATTGGGAGGGGAGGAGGGGGGGAGGTGCAGAGGGGACACAAAGTGAATAAACTGTAATTAAATATAAACAAAAAATATAATGTGAAAAAAATCTACTTGAACATTCACAAAATGTAATATTTATATAGAAAATGCACTGGGGTTCACAGATAATACTTCAGTAATAAAACTGACCATCACCAAGAATCAAATTAAGAAGATATCTTGCCATGGACATTTTCATGGCTACCTTCCATGTGACTGTCATCAAAGCAAACATTATAAAGAATGAGATATGAACTCCTAGGACCAGAATGATCCATCTTATGTGACATTGCTACACTCACCAAAGCAGACAAACAACAAAATCCAACTTTTATTAGTGAGCAGAAATGACTATAAATTCATAATGAAAGCAAAAGATAGAACAATAACTCATATATTATAATGAAAGATTATTGAATTAAAACTTTTCAAAGTGTATGTTTAAATTTGAAAGAGTTCAGACATGACAGAAATTCCTGTGTCTTGGTGAGAATAAGGAAGGTTTGAGTATTGTCTTGTATATCAGTGGAAATTTTGTAGTTTTCTTTTCATAGCATACAATGATATTTTTCAATACATTTTTCAAAACACTACCTTCTACTTTTCCTTATTTGAACAAAATTTGTCAAAATGGTTAAAGCAATTTTGCCCTCTTTGGTCTTCAAATTTCACATCCTAAGAGCAACAAAGGAGGGATATTCTTAATATGATTCCCTACTAGTTTAAAGCTGGCCTCTGGAGAAAGGGGGAGAGGATGTTTTAGCATCAAAAAGAGAATGTGCTGTCTCAAAGTACTGTGATGTGAGATGAAGTGGTTGGTTGTTAATGAGCCTTAGAGGGCATGGTAACATTGGATTTTGGTATAGGCTTCAGTGCTTAACATCTTGAGATGTTTGTGTGGTTGTACCACTCATATAAACACTTGATTTATTAGTAAATGCGGATGATTCTTACAGAATGTTATGACAAATAAATGTAGAAAAGGTTTTCACTTCTAATTTTAGTTTAGTTTTTTTTTTATGTGTATGCATGCTTTGCTTGCATGTATGTCTGTGTACCACTTGCATGCCTTGTGTCCAAAAAGTCTTAAATAGGGCGCTGGATTCCCCTGAAAATAGGGTTATAGATTTTGAGCTGCTACATGGATGCTAAGACTCAGGTCCACTGGAAGAGAAGCAAGTGCTCTTAACCACTGAGCCAACTCTATGGCCCAAAGTTCTATTTTTAATTCAAGTGAAGCTCATGATGACTGATGTCAGCTATCAAATTAAATTCACTGGCTCTGTCTTGTTATGTTACTGTGTTAGACAGGATCATGATACACAGAATGTGCCAATCAGAAACTCATTGTGAAACGAGACTAGCTTCAAGCTCATGATCCTTCTGTCTGTGTCTCCTAAATACATGGATTACAGGAGTATGCCATCATATGTAGCTTTTTCCATCTTCTTTTCACTCTGTGAACTGTGCAAGTATTGACAGCTGGGAAAGTCATAATATAGTGTGTACTCTTCATGGTTTATATCACAACCCCTGGAATTAAAAAGCTTTTAGGTTTGCCATCTGGATTTCCTAAACTCCATTTTCGTAGACTTGGATAATAACCCCAAGCCATCTGTAGTCTAATTACTTGAAATACTGAAGACACAGATTGGTTTGGTTAAAGGCCAGGCTACAATCATCTCAAGAGAAAGAAAGAAAGAAAGAAAGAAAGAAAGAAAGAAAGAAAGAAAGAAAGAAAGAAAGAAAGAAAGAAAGA
>NW_026596120.1:4362893-4381895 GCF_907164565.1 Psammomys obesus
AGAAAGAAAGAAAGAAAGAAAGAAAGAAAGAAAGAAAGAAAGAAAGAGGGAAAGAAATGGATTCCATGGGTCTCTGTCTTTTCTGGTGGAAAGATTGTCATCTATAGGTGTCATTCTTAAGAACTCCAGGAATAGGCTGCCATAAGCTAAAACAAGGTGGCACCCTCCACCAAGTACCACACATTCCAGTGAGGTAATAGCATGAGAAGACATGAACAAAGCATTTAAGAGACAGTGGAGAAGGTTAAGTGGGAGACAGGGCAGTGTGATGAACACTGGATGCCAATATCAAGTGCCAAACAGGGCTGGGCCTGATGACTTTACCGAGCTCCAGGACCAATGGAGCCACAGCCCCACCTTTGTCGTCTCTAACCAGCAGCCCCATCCTGGAGGCCCCAGGCCATTTCAAACTAGCAGGCCCTTCTGGTTTTATCTTCCAGTTTTTGAAGGGGGAGGGGTTTGCTTTGTTTTGACTGTTATGGTAGTTTTATGTAAATGTTCTGAGACTTGAGCTCCTGTGGAAAGCAGGGAACATCTGACCCTCTGAACTGTTTGCGCCTGGTGATCAGCACCTGTTGTCTCACAACTATAACCGTTATAGACAGCTCTTTGGTTGACAACAAACCCTACACTTCCACACTAACTCAATAAATAAAAGCAATAAGGCAGGCCCTCTGGGCTAATACGAACAGCGGTCTCCAAGGAATTGGAGGGAACTGAATGGGACAGGTGGACTCTGCTGCTCTCTTAATCTCATGTTTCACAAAGTCCAGTTCAGCCCTACCCTGAATCTGAAGGAGAGACTACAGACATTCCTCAGAAGCTATAAGAGGATGAAAGTTTGAGTTTTGAAAGAGCCCTAATTTTCTGGAGGCACGCAGGTCAGGAAGGCATTTATAATCCAAGCTCACTTACTTTTTTCCTTTATAGAATGTGTTAGAAAAATATTTGAGGGGGCAATCTATAGTACAGCCTTAATTATCGTGAAACACTACCTGGCATTTCCTTCCTAATGCATTTGCCAACTTCGCCCCTCCAGCCCCAGCGATGAATAGGATGACTTGGCTTTCTGCTATTCTGGCCAAATTGCTCTCCAAGCAGGGTGACAGACAGATCCTTAAACCGCCTTTACTATGTTGGCACAGTAGCATAGGGTTTCATCCAGACTCCCTTGGCCTTTGCTTCTGAGCCTTATAATTCAAAATACCACAAGTAATCTCAGAATTACTACTCAAATAAGTATCCACTACAAGTCAGTTAAGCCCAAGTATGGTACTTGGAACATTTGCACATTAAAGGTAGATTTGCTGTGGGTTTTACACAGTTCATAGAAGTCACATTCAAGCGTGTTGTTTGTGATAACAAACCACATGAGGCTACGGGGGTTGAGGGAAGTTTTTTCAGTACTAGGTTCTATATTCATTCCTCTAAAATGTTACCATGGTGATTCTAATGTTAGACGAGGGCTGACCCCACTACCTTGAACTTAGAAAATGGTTTATCTCTCTTCATGCAAAGTCTACTGTATCAAGGATGTATAATAGAAAAATACAGGACAAAAGCTTGGTGTCCATCAGGTGATGAATAGGTAAAGTAATATAAAGTGATTACCAGTGAGATGGAGGATTCTTTTGATCCTAGAACTAAGAGACTGAGGCTAAAGCATCAAGAGGTCCAGGTCAGTCTATGCTACAAGGTCATACTCTATCTCAGAAAGAACAAACACATGAAAGGATAATGTGGAGCATACACTCAACAGAAAACTATTCAGCTGATACAAAAGATAAAATTTGGTTGTTTGCAAACATGTGGGTGTCAGTAGAGGGCAATATATTAAAGAGAAATATATCACGATTAGAAGACAATCACCACATGTTCTCATTCATCTGTGGACTACAAAAAAAATTGACCTCAGAAGTTGAGAGTAGAATGGTGAGGGCAGGGTGTTCGATGCTGGAGCAAGTGCAAGTGCAGGTAGATTGAAAAGTAGGGAAATTGTATTGATAAGTCATAGAGAGGGGAAAATGAGTTCTGGAATCCACTTCCACATTATAGTGACACTAGATAAAACATTACCAAATGCAGGAAAAGGGGTTATTCGTTTAACCAGAAAAGAAACAGCGAGTATATGGAGAGGTTGATATTGATAAATAAGTTGAACATTAGACAATAGCTACATGTATCAAAAATAATATCCCCAAGATAATATTTTTGTTTTCACTTGAATAGGCAGGTATACAAACCATAGGAAGGCTCTGTTTTTTTTTGGTTTTTTTTTTTGTTTGTTTGTTTGTTTTTTCCGTGCCCTTAACCGGTTACATCCGCTGACTGAGAATGATGTAACACATTATGAAATTTGAAAACGGTTTAATGTGTCTGTGTCTGTGTGTGAATATGGGGGATGTGAAGTGACTTCTCTTAGACTCTTTTAGTGTTGCTTTCAGACAAATTAAGTGTCTTCTATTTTCACTTCTGAGTCACAGTGATAAGAATACCTGACTCAAACAAGATCACATGCTACCAAATGTGTTCTAAAGCTTCATCACTGAAATTCGAGTCACAGTGTGAGCGTTGCTGGACATGTTCTTGCAGCTGAGTGGAAACTTGAGTCACCCTCTGGTAACTGGACAGAGTCATTAAATGTGTTCCTCCCCCCTGGGATTTGTATGTTGAAACCTCAGCCCAATTATGACATGTTTGTAGGTGACTTTAAAAATAATTAGGTCTTGCAGGTCAGGTCCTCATGCGTAGATCCCTCATAAGCCCTCATAAGAAGATAGAAAGGCCAAGCTGGACAAGACACTCTGTTCTCTACCAGTTGAAGATGTAACATGGAAACCAGGAAAACGACCCTCAGCAGAATCTTCTCATGTTGCCACCAAGTCTTTCATCTACAGTACCAAAGCTATGAGCGAGAGGCTGCTGTTGGTGAAGTGATGCAGTTTGCCGAGGTTTTGTTACAATAGCCTTAACTAAAGTAATTTGGTAACTAAAAGCCATATTACTGTTTATCTATCCATCTGCTAGCTAATGCCTTTATCTACACTGGGCTCCTGTCTGTAATTTACCGATACTTTGCTGGCTGAAATCCTAACAAAATGTTCTCTCACATGAGAAAAAGTTCAAATGAAAAGAAGAGAAGGGGAGGAAAAATGGGAGAAATACAGGAAGAGCATCAACGGAAAGATAGTATAGAAGAACTGTGCATTGAGCTTGGAGCCTGCATCACTTACTCCCCCATAGGACACAACAGTCCTGGTTGAGCTTGAGTTGAGAGCACAAAATATGATTCAAACAACCTAAAATTAAGATGGAAAGATCAGTTGCCATCTTATTATTTCCTCATAGAATTTGTTTTGCTTTGAAGATTATTTATTTTTATGTGCATTGGTGTTTTGCTTGCATGCCTATTTCTGTGAGGGTACCACATCCCCTGGACCTGGAGTTACAGACTGCTGTGAGCTGCCATGTGGATGCTGGGAAGTGAACCCTGGTCGTCTGGAAGAGCAGCAAGTGTTCTTAACCACTGAGGCATCTCTATAGCTATAGAATTTGTAGAATGAGTTTTTTTTTTTTTTAAGTGTGAGTTCTACAAGTGAGTTAGAAAAAAAAAAACACCTTTGCATAAATTGCCTTAACTAGAGTAGTCTTTTATTAAACTTTCTTAACATTTTGGTATACAGCTTACTTTTTAAAAGAAATTTATAAAAAACAACTTCTCTTCCGAGTGTGTTAGTTCAGAGGAAGTGCTGCTGAAGTCTTTAGATCTCACTATGTCAAACCAAGCATGCCTATTATGCAGGAAAATCGCACAACCGACGTACTGATACGGAAGTAGGAAACTGTATGTGACCCTACCCATAGGAAAAGAACTACAGGCAGCTAAGAAATCCTGGGAGGAGAAGAAATGGCCTTTCACACATGAGTAAAATAAAATGAAACAATCAGTTTGTCTTTATATAGTCACACACACACTAGCAAAGAAAATCAGGCCAGGATTTTGAGAGGGAACAAGGGAATCTCATACTGGAGGTACTGTAGGGTGAAAACGGAAGGGGGAATGACTTAATGACATTCCCAATAGAAAGTGTAGAAAACAAAACCTTGTCGCTGTTAGTGTTGACAAGTGTCATATTTGCACTCTCTCACACATTCCAGTTTAGTGGAGTTAAACTGAATATAGTAATTCAAATATTCTGACAGAAACAAACTGCCCCCATTAATTTCTATACTTGCTGTGAGGACTCTGTAGTTTGATCTTGGCTGGTATTTACCTGCCTTGTCTTCATACTCTACTGCTAGAAAATAATGTGGCCTTCCTTAACTTTACTTCTCCTTGTGTTTAAAGTAGCGATTGAATTCATTACTAACGCTCCTAAGACATTTCCATTTCCTTCAAGCAGTATTTTATTATTTATAAAAATTATCTGCATTTGAACTTCATCCGTAGCTACAATGAGAATATACAGAAAACTTATTGAGTAAACTGCATTTTAAGATGCTATCAGTGGGTGAAATTGAAAAATAATTCAGTATTACCCAATACATTCATAAGTCACACTTTCAGATAGAGATTGAAGCAAACCTTTGTTCAGAAAGTATGTTTCTTTGGATTCTTTATGTTTTATTGAGACTAACTATCCATTGTGCCCATTTCAAGTTGTAAAACTTAGCTTACACTTTTCCTTCTTTATTTGTGTGTGTGTGTATGTACATGTGTGTAACGCTCGTGTGCACATGTTTGTGCTTATATGAGCGTGTGTGTGTGTGTGTGTGTGTGTGTGTGTGTGTGTGTGTGTGTGCAGTCACTCGCATGCCACGCTGCTTCTATGGGAATCTAGGAATAACTCTCAGGAGCAGCTTCTCCAATGAAAACTCCTGTGACACAGGCACTGAACTCACATCTTCAGGACTGCCACCGGCACGATTTCCAGCTGAGCATCTCACAGGCCCAACTTTCTTCAATTTTATTTTTATATTTACTGGAAAGTACTGTTTTGACACAGCTGTTTTATACATACAGTTAATGTAAACCGTATATCTGAAACTTACAGCTGTGAACGGATTTCTTAAAACTGGTCGTGTCCTCCAGAATTTCTTCTGAAATAGACAATTATAGATCTCAATCTAGTTCCAAATTTCTGATAATTAAATTGTCATGTTTCCTGTGGTTTCAGGAGATTAGATTTATAGAAAAAAAGTTCAATAAGAGAATATTCCTCTACTAAACGTATTTGAAGCTAGCTACTCTTTGATAATTCCTGAATTTCTCAATGATACACAACTATGTTCAATATGCATGTATGTATGTATGTATGTATATATGTATACACATACACACACATGGTTGGAGCCATATAACCCCAAACATTAGTATGTAGGAATAATCTAGAAATATTTAACAATAGAAATTTCCACGGACCAAATGAGCAGAGATTTTCTTTTATAGGTTGGGGTCAAATAATAGGTATGTATACTGATAACCTTAAAGCAGTTCTGTCATGTGAAACAATCTGAGAGCTATTGTTAGGGGTTCCTCAGTAACTGAAATTACTTGCATTAATACGTTATTTCCATGAGAGTGACTTCACTGACAATGATGGATGCATACAGTGTCGTGATGGACACGCTCAGATTTCAGGGCTTTCCTCCCTCATCTCTAATTGTTATTATCCAGTTAATCATTCACTTAACCAAGAATTCATATCTAATACTGAGCCTGATCTATCTTCTGGTCCTTATTAAAACGTTCTCCTATCAAGGCCTCTTTCATGAGGTAACCCGCAGCTCTGGGGCTTCAACTCAATTTGTTCTCAATTCCCTCTACACAATTCCCTCAGCGCTTCTCCCTGCCTCTACTCTCATTAACTCAAGTGCAGACGTTCGCCCGGTGATTTTTTTTTTCAGTAATAGTTTCAGGAGTCATTTTTCTTTTTTAATTTTTTTTTAGGAGTCGTATTTCAAAATATGCTTTCCAGTCAGGTCAGTAGGGAAATCTGTTTACCCGTAGTGGGATGTTCAACACCTGCTACGCTTCTGTCTCAAGGTAAGGCTGTCACTACTCAACTCAGCATCTTTCTCGGCAGTTCTTCTTCAGCATCTCAGAACACTGACAAAATTTAAACAGCTTTTTTTTTTTTTCCCCAGTCACCTGCTTATGCATATCCACAGGATTAGACTGGAAAGCCTTCATACTTTTACATGAATTTTTTTTTTCTCAGCCTCAGGCTGTAGTTCCATTCCTAATAACGCATGCCCTCAAATTCTTATTCCATATTGTTTCATCAAACAAATAGAGAAAATGCTCTCCCTGCAGTAAATACGCTTTTGAAAACTCTTTTAAAATACACTTTATTTAAAATATAATTTCATCATTTTCTCCTTTCCCTTTCTACTCAACAGTCTCTTCTATGCTTTTTTTCACTATTAAATTGATAGCATGTATGTATGTATGAATTCATGTATGTATGTATGTGCACAAATGCATAACTAAAACCTGATGATCCATTTTTGTTGTTGTTGTTGTGCTTTTGCATGGTTTCAGGGCTTATCACTTTGTTTTGCTAACCCATCCGGGTGATAATCCATGGTCCCAGCTAATTCTCCCTGTCACAGTAATTATTAGGTGACTGTAGGTTTTGTCTATGGGTGGGGCGCTGTGTGTTTCCCATCTCCCCCTGCCCTAGCATGTCTGTTGATATTGATTAAGTCTAGTTTCTGGGGCCATTTCTAGGAGAGAGACTCTCATCGCAGACTTCCTGGTCTTGCAGCTCTTATAATCTTTCCATTTCCTCTTTGACAATGTATACAGTGCCAGGTTCAGAAGTTGTTCTACAGATGTACCCACTAGGACTGGGTTCTCCACAATCACTGCTCGCCCACTGTAGCCTAGTTTGGGCTTTATAGTGTTATTCGCTTGCTACAAAGAAAACTTTCTTTCATTAGGGGTGATAGCTACATTTGTCTGTGGTATAAAAACACGATGTCAAATGAAGAAAGGATTTATGCTGGTCTAGAAAAGTGATGGTAATGTATTATTTCATAAGGTCCATGGCATCCCAAGCACTAGGAAGTTGGTAAGGTTTCTAGTGCCAGGAATGATCTTTCTTCTGTTGAGTGGGCTAATGTTTTCCACCAACAGATGAGTACTATTGCACTTTTAAGGATGTCCTGCCATGCTGGTCATGGTTGTGGTTCATATGTGCTGCAGCTGAGTAGGACTACTAATGGCTTCTTTCCGTTGGCCGCTTGTGTAATACTTTCTGGTATCACGGAAGCAAGAATGGAAATCTCTGGGGTTAGATTTACATTGAATCAGCTGAGTCCTGTATGGACAGTGTCATAAGTAATGGGGGCTTATCTTCAGCCTTTGAGAGGCAACCAAGGGCAGCAGCTGTACTCAATATTATTTTGCGAGTCAGTTGGACTACCCTGACTAACAATTTAAAAGGAGGTTTCTTATACCTGAGGCTAGAGGTTTTCTTACTGTATAGTTCTTGTTATCAGCCCAAGTGACATAACTTGATTTAAGATTGTGTGTGTTCACTTACATGCATTACATAGAATATTAGGTAAACATGAAATAATACGATTTATTGAGGATTTATTAAATAGCTTTGGTGGTATCTGTCCCGCCTTCTCTTTCTGTATTGACCTCCTTCTCCCTGTCTGAGTTGGAATTTCTGTTCTTGATTTTCTGTGGGAAATCTTAAAGCACACAAGCACATTTTATGATTTTTTCTATTAAATATACCTATAAAAATTTCCCTTACAAATGCCAATCTATTATCGTGGACATTCTTTTAAAACTGTTCGTTTTATGTATTAAAACACTTTCCTTAAACTGATAACACAGAAGACTCTCTTATAAGGATATTTTATAGGATATAGCTCTAAGATTGGAAACAGGAATAAAAAGATAGCTTCTTGTACAGTACAAAAAAATCCAGCACTTCTGTAAAATTACATGATTCAGAACTACATGGAAAATGAGGTCTTACTTTGACATTGGTTCCAGCAGATAAAAAGAGACCAGATGATTTCAAATACAGGTTAAATTTATTACAAGTACAAATTTGCTCAGGATTTCCAAGACTGTGATCAGATTGTTCATTATTAATCAAGGTTATAGTAGTTTTCCTCCTTTATTTATAGCATTTCTATTTTAGTAAAGGTGGTTTAATAGCTGATCTGAAATATGGGTTAGACAAAATTGTGATTTTTCATAAAATAAAAGTTTTATAGGAAGCCTCTGAATTATGTGAGGGCACTTACCGTTTGCTCTGCACCAACGTGTCCATTCTGAGAGCTCAGGGGTACATAAAAATTACAACCTTTGGAAAGATGACATTGGCATAATGCAAATTAAATGTACGATAACCAGTGTTTTATTTATTAAACCATTATGTAATAACATAAGTCTTATAGAAAAAAAAAGAAATGAATGGAAAAATGGTAATTTATTTTACCTTTGGAAAATTCTCATTTAGAAGGAAGGTGATAAAATCAGAAAGATCTGCCTGAAATTACTCTCCCTCAGTGAGTAAAAAAGGTACCAAAGGTGTTTCCATAATGTACAAAGTAGCCTGAGCTGGAGAAAGTAGACGTGCAAATGACAGGTGAAAGCAGTGTACTGAAAGCAGCCAAAGGCATCATATTGTCAGCCCTCACTGCGGGGTGGCAGTAGCTTAAGCCTTGGTACCTTTTTAAAATAAATTTTGAAAATTTTATTCAAAATATATAATAAAATGCTGTTACGCATTGCTATTCCATATTAAGTCTTCATTCGTGAACTGATTTAGTTCTAGAGAATATAATATTAAAAGTTCAATCCTTCTTTGCTACTAGTTTTAGAGATAAAAACCAAATCTCACATAGTTTTCATAGCATTTGGTCAGTTGACTAGCCAGAATTTATAATTACACGAAGAATTAAAGCCTAAATAAGCAAATAGGAAAAGGTGGTGCAGATGGAGCTAGTTTTGAAAAGGAAAAATGTTAGAGGGTTTACCCTCTGTATATGATGTTTATTTGCTGTGCATTTGCCTGTTTGGCTAATTCACCAATCATACACGAGTTTCCTTTCCCAGTCCATGATCGCTTCTCAGCCCCCCTGGGACCACCAGAACACCACCTATAGTCACGACCTAAGAATATTAGCATAAAGCACACTGTACATCCTAGGAGCCCAATTTCCGTCATGAAATAATTCTCATGAACATCTATGTACCTACTATATTGAAACAAAGGTAACACTAGTGAGATAACAGTAAAATTTATTTTTTTTCCATTTTATTAGACTATATAGCAAAAGCTGTTAATGATGCTGTGGATTTTGATACCTAAATTATTCTACTTCACATAGTGACTTGCAGTAATCAGTTTTTCTAAGTCCATTTTCACACTCTAGTGTGGCTTGAAGGCTACTCCTCTGACCTGAAGTCTGAAGGTTCTCCGCACTTGTCATCTACTGTGGGTTGACCCGACTTGTGCCCAATGTACAGGATAGATCTTTGTTAATCTAACCTGTGGCCCCCTATAGGTATGTTGACCAGACCGGTAACCCACTGTAGGTGCTCTGACTGGCAATTAAAAACCCAACAACCTCTAGAAATTTCCTAAAGTCTCATTTTAGAGCAAAATTTGATGTGATATGGGGCTATGTAGGCCACTTAAGATGGTTTTCTGTAGAAATTATTTATTTAGTTACGGTGTTCTGCCCAAGGCATATGGGGGAGTAATAAATAATGTATGACATACAAAAAAAAATCACTTTTTCAAATCATGAAATACTGTAAATTCTTAGGCCCAAAAGCTTTCCATGAGGGTTTTTAAACCCTATGTAGTGCTTGTAAAAAGTCTTACAGAACTCAGGTGCCATAGTTTTATCTGGTAGATTGATGAGCATGTCAAGTCTCACACTGCATTTTTTAAAAGCTTAAAATGTCTATTTGAACATTTTAGTTAGGGTCCTCTCTTTTGCTTAGTTTGTTTAGATGTACAGCTTTTAGTGGGTTTATTCTATATTGTATGTTTATATGAGTGAGTATATACCGTGAGTGTCTTTTTGCTTCTGGGTCAACTCACTCAGGATGATCCTTTCCAGGTCCCACCATTTACCTGCAAATTTCATGATTTCCTTATTTTTCATTGCTGAGTAATACTCCATTGTATAGATGTACCACAGTTTCTGCATCCATTCTTCAGTTGAGGGGCATCTGGGTTGTTTCCAGCTTCTGGCTATTACAAATAAAGCTGCTACAAACATGGTTGAACAAATGTCCTTGTTGTGTACTTGCGCCTCTTTTGGGTATATGCCTAGGAGTGGTATGGCTGGATCTTGAGGAAGCGCTATTCCTAGTTGTCTGAGAAAGCGCCAGATTGATTTCCAGAGTGGTTGTACCAGTTTACATTCCCACCAGCAGTGGAGAAGCGTTCCCCTTTCTCCAAAACCTCTCCAGCATGTGTTGTCCCTTGAGATTTTCATCTTGGCCATTCTGATGGGTGTAAGGTGAAATCTCAGGGTTGTTTTGATTTGCATTTCCCTAATGGCTAATGAGGTTGAGCATTTCTTTAAGTGCTTCTCTGCCATTCGATATTCCTCTGCAGAGAATTCTCTCTTTAGCTCTGTTCCCCATTTTTTAAGTGGATTACTTGGTTTGTTGCTTTCAGCTTGTTTAGTTCTTTATATATATTGGATATGAGTCCTCTGTCAGATAGAGGGTTGGTGATGATTCTTTCCCAATCTGTAGGCAGTCGCTTTGTTTTGATGACGGTGTCCTTTGCTTTACAGAAGCTTTTCAATTTCATGAGGTCCCATTTATTGATTGTTGCTCTTAGAGCCTGTGCTGTTGGTGTTCTGTTCAGGAAGTTTTCTCCTGTACCAATGAGTTCTAGGGTATTCCCCACTTTTTTTTCTAGCCGATTTAATGTGTCTGGTTTTATGTTGAGGTCTTTGATCCACTTGGACTTCAGTTTTGTGCAGGGTGATAAGTATGGATCTATTTTCATTTTTCTACATGTAGACATCCAGTTGGACCAGCACCATTTGTTGAAGATGCTATCATTTTTCCATTGTATGGTTTTGGCATCTTTGTCAAAAATCAGGTGTCCGTAAGTGTGTGGGTTTATTTCTGGGTCTTCTGTTCGATTCCATTGATCCACCATTCTGTTTCTATGCCTAACTAAAATGTTCAATCCCCATCCTGAAAGGCAAAGAGGATGTACATCAGAAGAAAACGAAAATAGGAAACAACCTCGGAACCCGCTACAGAGGGCCTCTGAAAGCCAGAAGAAAACAGGAAACCACCTTGAAACCTGCCACAGAGGGCCTCTGAAAGCTTCTGCAGTATAGACTGTCAAAGCAGATGCTGAGCCTGATGGCCAACTGATGGGCAGAGTGAATGGAATTTTATGTAAGAAGTGGGAAATAGTAAGAGCTGGAGGGAACGGGAACTCCACAAGCAGAGCAACAGAACAAGATAATTTGAACACAGGGAACTTCCCAGAGTCTCCTACTCCAACCAAGGACTATTTGTGGAGATGACCTGGAACCCCTGCACAGGTGTAGCCCATGGCAGTTCAGTGTCCAAGTGGGTTACATAGTAATGGGAAGAGGGACTACCTCTGACATAATCTGATTGGCCTGCTCTTTGATCACTTCCCCCTGGGGGGGGAGCAGCCTTACCAGGCCACAGTAGAGGACAATGCAGCCACTTTTGATGAGAACTGATAGACTAAGATCAGAAAGAAGGAGAGGAGGACCTCCCCTATCAGTGGACTTGGGGAGTGGCATGCATGCAGAAAGGGGAGGGAGGGTGGGATTGGCAGGGGAGGAGGGAGGGGCTTATGGGGGGATACAAAATGAATAAAGTGTAATTAATAAAAAATAAATAAAAGATTTAAAAAAAAATGTCTATTTGAAACCATCTGACCAAATAACTTGTTACTCACAGGTGCTAAACATTATAACAGCTATTGATGGTAAAACAGAATTTACATGTGACTCTTTCTTTCAATTAAGCCTCTGCAGATGTTTGACTGTGACTCTTTGGCAACAAGAAACCTCTAGATAAAGCCAGACTATTCCAAGGCTTCAAAAAAGAAACAAATTGTAGCATGGTTATTCTGTACTTGGTGGCTGAAATCCACTTATAAATTAGAAATATCATGCATGTCTTTTGGGGTCTGGGTTACCTCACTCAAGATGATCTTTTCTTGTTCCACCCACTTTTCTGCAAATTTCATGATGCCCTTGTTTTTAATAGATGAATAGTATCCCATTGTGTAAATGTACCACATTTTCTTTATCCATTCTTTGGTTGAGGAAGAATTTGGTTGTTTCCAGTTTCTAGCTATTACAAATAAAGTTGCTATGAACATATTTGAGCAAATTTCTTCATGGTATGGTAGAGCATCTTTTAGGTATATGTCCAAAAGTGGTATAGTTGGGTCTTGAGGGAAAACTATTCCTAGTTTTCTGAGAAAAATGCCAGATTGATTTCCAAAGTGGTTGCACAAGTTTGAACTCCAAAGAGCAATGGAGGAGTGTTCTGCTTTCTCCACACCTTTGCTAACATGTGCTTGATATTTTGACCACAGCCATCCTAACGATTATGAGATGTAATGTCAGAGTTGTTTTGACTTGAATTTCCCTGATGAGCATTGAACATTTCTTTAAGTGTTTCTCAGCCATTAGAGATTTCTCTGCTGAGAATTCTCTGTTTAGCTCTAAACCATTTTTAATTGGGTAATTTGGTTTGTTGGTGTCTAATTTCTTGAGTGGTTTATATATTTTGGATATTAGCCCTCTCTAGGATGTAGGGTTGTTTAATATTTTTTCCCATTTTGTTGGTTGCCATTTTGTCCTATTGACAGTGTCCTTTACATTACAGATGCTTTTTAGTTACATGAGGTTCCCTTTATTAATTGGACCCAAAGAAGCTAAGCTATAAGGAGGTCCCAAAGGAAGATGTTTGAATCTCACTCAGAAGAAGAAATAAAATAGGCATGAGAGGTGGATGGAAGGAGGGAACTAAATACGAGAAGGGATGTGGAGGGGAGCAGGGGTAGGAGTTAAGAGTGGGCAGAGCTGGAGGGGAGAGAACAGAAATCAAAGGTTGGGTAGGGGGGATCTCTGGGACGTGCCAGAAACCTGGGATGGGGGAGGGCCCAGGAAGCCTATGGGGGTCACCCTAGCTGAGACTCCTAGCACCAGGGGATATGGAGCCTGAAGTGGCCAGCTCTATAGCCAGGCAGGACTTCCAGTGGAGGGATAAAGACACCAAACCACCCACAAAACCTTCCACCCCAAATTTGTCCTGACTACATGATGTGTGGGGACATGGGTGGAGCAAAGATTGAGGAAATGGCCAACTAAAGACTGGCCCTACTTGAGACCCATCATATGGAAGAGAACCAATCCCTTACATTATTAATGTTATTCTCCTATGCTTGTAGTCAGGAGCCTAGCATAACTCCTCTGAGAGGCTTCACCCAGCAGCTGATGGAAGCAAATGCAGAGACCCACAGCCAAACATTAGACAGAACTTGGTGAGTCCTATAGAAGAGTTGAGGGAACAACTGAGAGAGCCAAAGGGGTAAAGGACTCCACAAGAAGACCTACAGAGTCAACTAACCTGGGCCCATAGGGGCTCACAGAGATGGAACCACCAATCAAGGAGCATGCATGGACTTGTCCAATGCCCTCTGCACATATGAAGCAGAGGCGAGGCTTGGTGTTCTTATGGGTCCCTCAACAACTGAAACGAGGCACTCTGACTCCGATGCCCCCCTTTGGATCCTGTTCCCCTAACTGGGCTGCCTTGTCTGGCCTCAGTAGAAGAGGATGTGCCTAGTCCTGGAGTGACATAATGTGCCAGAGCAGGTCCCATGGAGGACCAACCCCTTGTCTCATCAGAAGGAGAGGGGAGAATGAGTGAGGAGTGTCTGAGAGGATACTGGGAGAGGAGCGCTGTGGTCAGGATGTAAGGTGAATAAATAAATAATTAATGGAGAAAAATAAGAAATTACTTTACAAAGAAGGTCTTAACAAAAGGCAGCTGCCTAACTACCATCCTGTAATTACTTACATTTATGAAATCTTTGTGATTTGAAGCCACAGGAATACCAGATTCTTACTAATGAGTGCATACATGCCAACTCCCTTCTAAATTATAAAATGTAAGATGTTTTACAAGGAAGCTGCCAGGAAATGCACTGTTTCATCTCTTTGCCAATTTGAATTCTGTGCACTCCTTTTTTTTTTTTTTTCTGTTCAGGACTAAAATAGAAACTAAGTAGTGGTGGGTTTAAGTAATTTTCAAACTTGAAAATTGAAGATACAATCTTGTACTTTTCAATTGCCCAGACGAAATATTCCTTTCCTGAAAAAAAAAAAAGTGAACTCCCAAAATTGATCTATTGTGCTATTCCTGTTATTTTCTTTGTGCTGTGATTTATTTTCCACCTGTGCATGAGTGTGGCTTGTTTTTCTTTGTGCTCTTGGATGCTTTCATTGACATTTGTTCTTTTACAGGCTTAGTGTCTAAAATTTGTTCATAGTCTGGTTAAATCAGCTTGTAAATTTTATACATAATCACAGAAATATGTTCTCAATTAGGACATCAGGATATTATATTAGAAATGGAAAAAAAAAGACTTGGAGGTTCGCTATATCAATACTTTAAATTTTCAAATGAGAAAACTATGTTTCTGAGACTTGGCCTGATTTCCTCACCCTGACATTTGTTTAATGACAAGCCTAGAGTAGATTCCCATCCCCTAAAGCAGTCTCTAAGTCTTCCGATATCCCTTGCTGCCATCTACTAACCTGTCCTGTGGAAAATGTTTTCATTTCCTTTAAGAATATTTAGTTTGGTTGATGGAATGTTTGCTAAAGTGCTTACCAGTCAGGCATGAGGGTCTGAGTTTGGATCTCCAGCACTGAAGAAATAGTCAGATACAATGACATGCATCTGAGTTCTCACCACTGAGAAATCAGATACAAATACATATACAAATAGATACAGATACAGATGATACAGATAGATACAGATACAGATATAGATACAGATGCAGATACAGATACAGAGAGAAGCCAGAGCTACCTCAAAACCTATTCAAAAAAATTAAGGGGAAGGTAAAAGAGGAATCCATCTAATTTTGACCTCTGGCCTCCACATACACATAAGCTACAAGCATAAACATGTGAATATGCACATATCACACATGCATAGCCACATAGGAATTATCATTGTGCTTCAAATTACTTTTTTGCGGTTGTGCTGAATCACATATTTTGCTCTCTACACACAAAATAAAGATTTGAAAAACTGTTCCAAATCTGCAAGATGCTGTCATTGTTTTCTGCATTAAAATCTTTTAGCTTAGAGAATATTGTGACATTTGACCTTTACATAAAGTGCTTTCTAATTAAAATGAATACATAGACAAGGAATCAGTACGTTACAATAGCATTCTGTGTCTGTTACCTTACACCACATATATGAACACAGCTTGGAGGAATCTAGCTGGGACTGCCCGAAAGGCTTCCTTTCTGAGGACCAGATTTCACAGTACCAAAAGGTGCTGTGTAAGCAGCCAAGGGAGAAAAATCTATCAATATTCCTACCAAGCTGTGATGCTTACAAAATACAATAATGGCAAAGCAAGCCAAAAATATCTTAATGGTGCAAGAATAACATATATTTTGGCAGTAGCCAACAGCTAGGAGGGAATTCGTGTCTGGTACTAAATCCTAGCCAACTATCCATGGCTAGTGAGGAAGCAGAAGCAAGGAGAGCAACTACTACTGACACTTTCCTAAACCACATGATTCCTAATTGCATAATTCCTGAATATTGATCCTTGTCTCCACGGGCAAGTATAACTCTCACCCCTGAACAAAAATCGTTCCTTTTGAAGAACATTGCGGAGATTCACAACTAGTTGTAATACAGAGAACAGCCGACCATGGGATGCCGAGCACCAATTGATATATCTACTATAAAATCCATACACCTAAGGCTCAAGGAATATCATAGAAGAGGGGGCTAAAACATTTGTAAGGGCCAGAGGAAAAGGACATTTCGTTGGATTCTGTTTTCAGCGAAACTATACTCATGAAAACTCAATACCATGGCGGCCAAAAGAAGTCTTGAACAATATGCCAACCCTGATTGAATGCTACCTATGTATGAATATCTAAGGGCAGTATGCTGCAGAGATGAGTCTCCCAATTTATTATCCAATGTAATTGGTCAGCCCTAAAAGTGCATAATAATAGCAACAGTAAATGGAGTCTGAATTTTATATTTATACATTTATGTGTAGTATTAATTTAGGGAAAATACATGAAAGCAGAAGAAGGGCTTAGAGGTTGTGGAAGAGGAACAGTGAGCAGAGAAACCAGTATATTATAATAGGAGACTAAAACTGACCAAAACATATTATATACTTTTAAGAAGCCAATTATTTTCTAGATGTAATAAAAACTAATTAAAAAATAAATTTTCCGAGTTTGAACCTGAAACAAAAAAACAATAAGAACAACAGAATTATGCATGTTTCTTTAAAAAGCATCTGAAACAAGCCATGGTCCCAAAGAAAATGGAGAAGCCCCTGTGACACAAAAACATGGTGGTGTTTAATGTTAACTGAAAGTCAGCTGAGAAGAAAGCCAGGCATTGTACAATGTCAAACCATTCATCTCTCAAAACTAATAACATAAATGACTAGCTCGTGTCCTCTTCCCTATGGAAGAGTATTTCTCCCAATCTCAGCATTCCTTTGTTGTATTTGGGTTGTTTTTTTTTTTCTGTGTGTGTGTAGGGTTGAGGCTTCCTGGTCTTTTCCCTGTGTCCACATAAGTGTGTCTATTGTTATTATCCTTGTTCAGTTTATGTTTAGGCAGTCATGTTGGTGAGACTTTTGGCTGACATTCCTAGTAGACAGTCTCACAGCAAACTCTCTGACCACTTGGCTCTTACAATTCTTCTGTCCTCTCCCCCGAAATGAAGGTTTGGAAGGAATAAAAGGAAGAAAGCAATATGTAATTTACATTTTAATCTCAAAAATCATCACCACCAACAAAAGTAATAGCCGTGGCTGAAAGAAATGGCTCAGGTGGCTTAAGAGAACAGGCTGTTCTTCCAGAAAACCCAGGTTCAAGTCCCATGTGGGGGCTGTCTCACTCCTCTTCCATGGGATCTAACACTCTCTTAGGGACTCTGTGGACATCAGACATGGATGTGGTACACATACATGCAACTTAGCACCTATATACATAAAGGTAATAATTGTTGATATTTAAATTAATACCATTGTTTCATATAACAGGAAACATAATCTTCATAAATAAAAAGATAAAAGCATATTGATTCCAGTGGTGGACGAGGAAAAAGTAAACTAGGGCTAAAAAGTTCTGGAAAACTAGCCAGAGATATTTTAGCACTATATTATAAAAATGCTACAAATGTAACACATAACAGAGTCAAACTAAATATGAAAACTGAATGATTAGCAGAGTTAAGAACATATTTTGATATTTTTTCTTTGTTCTATAGATTTAGTGTTTTGATTATTTGTTGCTCTGTAAGACTCATATATTTAAAGACATAATTTTCTTTTGGTGGGGAAATTTATTCTATGATAGTCTTGAAAGTATTTTCAGGACCTTGGAGCTTGAAATCCTCTTTTTTTGTTTATTTCTATTATTCTTAGGTTTTGTCTTTTCATGTTGTCCTTGATTTCTTGTATGATTTGTGTCAGAATTTTTCCATTTTCATTATTTTCTTTGAGAGATATATCAGCATTTCAACTGTATCGTCAACACCTGAGATTCTCTCTTTGATCTCTTATATTCTGTTGGTGAGGCTTACCTCTGTGGTTCCTGATCACTTTTCTAAGTTTTCTATCTCCATTATTTTCTTGGTTTGTGTTTTCTTTATTAATTTTAATTTCATTTTCGGATCTTAAACAGTTTTTTTCATTTCCTTCACCTGTTTGATTATGGTTTCCTATCTGTCCTTGATGGCCTCTATTTGTTTGTTTGTACTTTCCTAAAATATTAAAAGTGGCAAGAGAAAAGGCCAAATAACATATAAAGATAGACCTATCAAAATCATACCTGATTTCTCAACAGAGACTATGAGAACCAGAAGGGCCCTGGAAGATATCATAAAGACACTAAGAGACCACAGAAGCCAACCCAGACAACTACACCTGGTAAAATTTTCAGTCACCATAGATGTGACAAAATATTCCATGACAAAACCAAGTTTAAACAATATTTATGCACCCTACAGAAGATACTAGAAGGAAAACTCCAACCAGTGAATTCAACTACACCCAAGAAAACACGGGCTATAGATAACTTCACAACAGCAAGACTATAAGAAAAAAGCACACTAACACACTATACACCCCCAACTCCACAATAAAATAAACTAACAATCATTGGTCACTAATATCACATTAATGGACTCAACTCATCAATAAAAAGACACAGACCAACAGAATGGTTGTATAAACAGGATTCAACATTCTGCTAAATTGAAGAAACACACCACTGCAACATTACCTTGATTGACATTACCTCGAAGTAACAGGCTGATAAAAGGTTTTCCAAGAAAATAGACCCAAAAAGTTAGGTTACCATGGGTTAAAGCTAGACTGCAACAACAGAAACAACAAAAAGATTACATACTCGTGGAAACCAAATAACTCCCTATTCAATAATCATTGGGCAAGAGAAGAAATAAGTAACAAATTAAAGACTTCCTAGAACTCAATGAAAAATAAGGTCACAACTTACGCAAACGTATGAAAGCGGTGCTAAGAGGAAAATTCATAGACCTGGGTGCCTTCATAAAGAAATTGGAGAGCTCCCATATTAGCATCTTACCAGATCACTTGAAAACCTTAGGAAAAAAAAGAAGAAGAAGAAGAAGAAGAAGAAGAAGAAGAAGAAGAAGAAGAAGAAGAAGAAGAAGAAGAAGAAGAA
>NW_026596120.1:4381905-4446131 GCF_907164565.1 Psammomys obesus
AAGAAGAAGAAGAAGAAGAAGAAGAAGAAGAAGAAGAAGAAGAAGAAACAAACACCCAAGAGAAGTAGTCAGCAAGAAACAATAAAACTCAGGACTCAAATCAATAAATTAAAAACAAAGAAAGCAATACAAAGAATCAACAGAACCAAGAATGAGTTCTTTGAAAAAATTAACATGATAGACAACCTCTAGCTAAACTAACTGAAAGACAGAGAGACAGTAACCAAATTAACAAAATTAGAAATGAAAAGGTAGACATAACAACAGACACTGAGGAAATCTAAATAATTACTAGGTCTTACTTCAAAAACCTGCATTCCACAAAATTGGAAAATTTAAAGGAAAGGGGCGATTTTAATAGATGAAAATGGACCAAAGACCTCAACATAACACCAGTATAACACTAATTCTGCTAGGGGAGAAAGTCGATAAGACCCTTGAACAACTCAGGCTCTAAGATCTACAATTAATAAATGGGACCTCTTGAAATTGAAAAATTTCTGTAAATCAAGGGACACTATCAATAGAAAGAAACAGCAGACTATAGACTGGAAAAGGATCATCACTAACCCTACATCTGACAAGCTGGCTAATAGCGTGAATATATAAATAACTCAAGAAATTAAAAATCAACAAACTAAATAATCCAATTAAAAATGGGATACAAAGCTAAACAGAGAAAGCTCAATTGGTGGAGAAGCACTTAAAGAAATGCTCAATATTCTTAGTCATCAGGGAAATGCAAACCAAAACAACTCTGAGATTCCATCTTACACCTGTCAGAATGGCGAAGGTCAAAATCTCAAGTGACAACACATGCTGGTGAGGCTGTGGAGAAAGTGGAACCCTCCTCCATTGCTGGTGGGAGTGCAAACTTGTACAACCACTTTGGAAATCAGTCTGGTGCTTTCTTAGAAAACTACTGTTACCTCAAGACCCACCTATACCACTCCTGGCTAAATACACAAAAGATGTTCCACCATACAAGGGCATTTGCTCAACCATGTTCAAAGTAGCTTTATTCATATTAGCTAGAAACTGAAAACAACTTAGATGTCCCTTAACTGAAGAATGGATAAGAAACTGTAATACATTTTCACAATGGAATACTATTCAGCCATTAAAAACAAGGAAGTTGTGAAATTTTCAGGCAAATGGATGGAAGTAGAAAAGATCATCCTGAGTGAAGTAATACAGACCCAGAAAGACACACATGGTATATTCTAACGTATAAGCAGATTTAATCATATAGTATAGGATTGACATACTATAATGCACATACTCCAAGTAGATAAGTATGATGGACACATTTGCTCACTCATCAGTTTTTAAATTTATTTGTATATTCAGTTTACATCCTAATCACACTCCCTCTCCCTCCAGTCACTCCCCTGCACACACACTGATCTCCCCAATTCTCCTCTCTCCTCAGAGAAGAGGTTCCCTCATAGGCACTAAACCACCCTGGCACAATAAGTTACTGCAGGTCTAGGAGCACCCTCTTCCACAGAATCCAGACAAAGAAGCCCAATTAGGTAACAGGATCCAAAGATGGGCTTCAGAGTCAGAGATGGCTCCTGCTCCAGTTCTTAGGGGAGCTACATGAAGACCAAGATACACATCTGCCAAAACCTTACTCGTCAGTTTTTAAATACTGAAAATACCAAATGCCAGTAGAGAGAAACTGAAAATGTCTTGCATAGACCATGTCAGATACTGAGGTACTCCACCGGAACAATATCAAGTGTCTAATAAGTTTTATGCTGCTTTTCTTCTGATTCTGAAATTCCAAAACTTCTCTGTATATTCTGAAAAGAAAGAAGTTATTCCCACAGAGATTATAATAATGCAGGAGGCACAGCAGTAAAAAACGATCTACTCATGCTATAATTAGAAGAGGCAAATGATTTTCTGAATAATCAAACATGGAATATTGCATGACTATTGAAATTAATGGCTGTGTTTTATAAAATAGATATATGAGTATATTATAATGTGTGTGCCACATATGAATTATATGTATTGATGTCACTTTTAGCATTTTGAACAAAATAAGCAAGATTTAGCACCATACACAGAAAACCTAACGATAGATTTAAGGTTTTATACCATGTCCTATGTGTAAATACTATAGAAATAACAACTATTTATGTAGAAATAACCCTAATGGATGGTATAGGATTCATCATAAGAGTTGCATGGTAAGGAGAATTGAAATGTTTTACACAGGATGTCAATTACATATGCACTGAATAGTATCTTTTAAAAAATCATAGAATGATAGCACAAAATGAAAGGCTTGATAAGATTGAAATAAGGCTATGTTTATCTTGTAACATTTTTCTCTTTGTTTTAGTATTTGGACTATTTCTTTAAAATGGATACTTGCATAGTATTTTAAAGATAACCTATGGGAACACGTTGAAAACAATGCCTTACCGCTATTAGAGGGTGAAGAGCTAATAAAATTGGACAGCTCCATGAATTCCAGTTCTTGCAGACAAAGGAATTTCTCTCTGAAACACGGTATTATTTTGCCAAGCTCCACTGTTGCACATTGTCTGAGAGGTGATTTTCAATTACACATCAATCTGGTTTACTAGCCTAGTTTCTATTTATTTACAGTTTTACAGGCCTGTCATTATTTAATTTTCTACTGGTAAAACTCATCTCAGCTTATTGCAAAGCTTGGTTCTGTCTATGATATTACTGGTTTGAAGAACAAGGAGATGATGTCTGTTTTTTTTTACTCTTTTTAATTCTATTAGTGGTCTTGGTAATAAGCAAGATTTTTATTTGTTTGTTTTGCTTTCTTTAATAAGCAAGAGGGGGAAAGGGAGGAAATAAAAATTACAAAGAAGAAACTTAAGGACAAAGTTTATAATGAAGAATGGATTAATTAGCTTTACCTCGATTTAGTGTGTGTGAACAGTTTGAGACAGAAAGTATATTTGAGCAAAGGTTTCAATACAGGAATATGACCTAGGCATGGCATTCATTTTATTTCAACCTTTTAATGAAATAAATATTCATACCTAATTTAACTATCACAATTTCTTTCCAAAAAATTAGCTCCAGAAGAATGAATCCTGTGCATAAATTTTCATTTTAAAAATTATTGCATGCGTATTTTGTCAAATTCTCTTGTGTACCTGACTCCTAGCGATGGATTGCTTTGGAAGCAAATGGAGCCAGTTCCATTGTTACAAACCGGTTATAGGGCCGTAGCTGTCTGCACAGAGTAGGCTAAAAACACTGCTGTCAGCGAGTCTCCACTTTAAGCCAGTTAACGTGTGACGTATGGCATGTGGTTAAGCGGAATATAGACGGTACTATACAATGCATGGTGTGTGCTGGACAGTTGCGGTATGTGTTGCTGGGTGTGCAGTGTGTGATATATGCTGTATGGTAAGCAGTGGGGCTCTCTGTGACGACTGTCTCTTTTGGTGCACGTAACTAGGAAATACCTATAATTTTTTTTTCCCCCATTGGAAAATACAAAAGAAATCAGATGGAAGTTGTCTGAGGTGAAATCATGTGTCAGACGTTTGTAAGTCGGGGTCATACGCTAAAGAAAACACTTCACAATATATGTACTATTATTGAGAAAAAAAGATGTTCAAGTTGAGGAATTAACGCATACGTGATGTATCTTTCCAAATTTAATTAACACAAAATTATGATGTTAATAATTCATCAGAGAGGATTTATTCATTCTTTTATTCTTCTTTCTTGTATTTAATTTTTCACTAGGATATTCCAGACATTATCAGCAGACTCGCCCTACATTCTGTGAACTTCCCTACATGTAAGTGGAGAAAAAAAATTAACAAATTTAAGGAACTGATTCAACATAGAAATAGGAAAATAAGTAATTTGTTTTAAATATATTTTCACACATAAATTGGAAATGAAATTTTCCCTTCAGCTACATTTTTATCTCTATTGTAATAGTCCTGTAACCACAAACTCATTAATTTTCATTTACTCCAAGGTGAGAAGATGGTCTTTGAAGGAAATAGTCATCAATTGATACAGCCCAATTCTCATGGAAGCTAGCCTTCTCACTATTTATTCATCCATTTGTTAGTAAGTTTATGTAATACTTACTGGGTACTTTTTAAAAGATGTGATCTCTATGTATTCCTGGCTGTACTCTATTTCCTAACATAAAGCAGACTGATCTCAAATTCCAAAAGCTCTACCTGCCCCTATTTCCTCAGTGTAGAGATTAAAGGTGTATCTCACCACATCAGCTACCGCATAGATATTAAGCAAAAGCCTATTTAAAAAAATCTCTCTGAAGATTTATTTGCCATGCCAACAGGAAGTGTACATTCTAATAATAGTGGTTATGTTGATATTAAGTCACCAAATATGTCAATTTACCCAAAAGGATATAGAAGAAATGACATGTAAACATCATATTTAACTAGGTGTTCTGCAAAACTATAAGCATTTGTTTAGGTAAGACTTGATAACAAGATATAAATAACTGAAGATGACAAGGTGGCAGAACAGGCTTCAGGTCCATGGAGAATGCAGAACAGATTATTATGTAAGCAGATACTGAAGCTACACCTGACAACAGGAAAGAGAAGAGGAGCGCGTGCACCAGGTTTAATAAATCATGCCAATGAAAACACTTTCATGCGAATGGCACCCCTTTAACAATGAGTGGTGCCTAATTTTAAACATAACGTAAAAGAGTAGGTAACAATCTTCACAAACCATAAATTAATGCAATATTTGAACCTGGCAAGCTCGACTAAGGCCACGTAGATTCCTCCCTGGGTCCCACCATTTTCGGTTCCACATGATTGAGAATCGCTCTGCTGTGTTTTGCCTAAACTCTACCGGCCTAAGACTGTCCTCTGACACTGGCACAAACGTAATGACTTACACAGAACCTCTCATTTTCACATGGAGCTGACACAGTAGAGGAAGGGTGAGAGCGATCCACTGAAATTAATCAGCTATTCTCTGACAACACAGTACATAATTTTGGGGAGATGAAGGAGTTATGGCATTTTAAAAATAGTTTTCAGTAACTATTAACTTCTACAGAAAAATGATCACCTAAACACAATGATATCTTGACATGTAATTTGATCATAATTTTAGCTGAATTACTATAGCTCTTCCCAGATAATATTGAAATAAGGTTATTTTCATCTTTCTTAATATGACATACTCATTACATTTATGAACTTTTAAATTATTAAAGTCCAAATGTTACATTTTATTACTTTAATATTTGTCATGTGATTTTTTCATAGATGGTATAATATTTTTCCTTACCCATTGACACATTTATTAAATTGTTTAATGCTCGAGTAACAAGTAACAACATAAATCATACAAAATGAATGACAAAATAACTAAAAAACGACATCATTTACAAGCTGGTTTATTTACATATACAAGTAAAAATAGTTTTTAGAATCCTATAGAACTAAGAAAACATTAGCAGCATTGTCTTTTGTAGTCTTTACATTTCTAAGGATAATTCCTATTTGTGTATATTCTACAGCAAACAAATGTAAACCTACAATAATTTATATAACACAAAACCAATGTGTTTTCTCCCAAATGGATTGGCCTTTACAGCCCCTATCAATGAACTAGGGAAGAAGGACAGGGAGGAAGAGGTTCAGAGGGGGCTACAACTGGGATACAAAGTGAATAATTTGTAAATTGATGCTGATGATGTTGAAAAGAGTAATACCACAGAGTAAATAAAGTGCATACTGAATAAAGTAAGAAGTCATGGATCGGACCCTTTCAGTTTGGGATGAAGAAGACAGCCAAACATGAAACAAACATTTCAATCAAAACTACTGCCATAGGGAAGAATAGATAATTTGACAGTCTTTCACACACACACACACACACACACACACACACACTCACACACACATATTGACTGAACAGGTAATGATCCTGAGAACCACACAAACACCAGACAGAGCAGACCTTAGACACAAATGAAGTAGATGCAAATATATTCAGACAAATCTTGAAGATGCTAGGCAAAGGCAAATGAGCCCCTTGTGAGATCATAGTACCAATCCCCTGGTGCAGATGTGGCTTCCTCAGAATACCTTGCTCCCTGAAACCCACCTGTGAAAAGCGCAGCTCAAGACAATAACAGACAAGGGAGGCCTTATTCTAAAAGAGAGAGCCCATGCTGAAGGCTGAGAGAGTCCTGCTCTACAGGAAGCTTCAGCATGCAATTCTAATTCAGGAATTCAACTAAGTAACTAAGAGTGCTTGAAAGCAGACTGTGTCTAGCTTACTCTGATTTAACTTGTTAAAACTCCAGATTCCAGCAACTGTTACCATAGGTTCAGAGCTACCTAAAACAGTAACAGTTGGGAGAACTTACACTCTTTCCACCAAGATGAGAAAATGACTGATGGTATATTTTTAATTATTTTGTTTTATGTCCTATGATTCTGGTTAGATTTTGTGTTTATTCTGTCTTTATGAAATTCATCTATTTCTTCTTTGTTTTTTGTATTCTTTCACTTTTAATTCACACACTTTCCTTTTCATTTGATGGGAATGGACCATTAGATGTTCTTTTTCCCTTTCATTCATTCTTTCTTCTTCATACTTCTAATTCTAATAACTTTTAATAATTCCTAACACTATTCTTCCTAACAATACCCTGGCTCTTTTGTTTTGTGGGCCTACTGCGAATAAATAAAGCACCCAATTGTCTTTTACTACATTTTAGTAATGAGCTGATTTACAAATCTTTGTTCCTGTTACTGCCATTTTTCTCTCCTTTCTGAATAGTAGCAGGGAACAGAAGTCCAAATGAATACTGCACAATAAGAATGTTCAAATAAATTACAACAAGCAAAAAGAATGGTAAATGGAAAAATAATTGAAAGACACATCCACTCTAAAAGATGTGCAAATAATTACATATAAGCACAAAGATACAGGAAAATAAGCCTGTATTCCTCTAAAAAGGTAATAAAATTGCTGGAGTTCTGTCAAAAGTGTTTAAAATCCTACTTTTTGTAAATGTTAAGTGACTTCTAAGAGTCAAACAAACAATGAGATAAGGAACTCACTTAAAAACCTGGATAAAGTCAACAATGTGAATGAAAAACTGAGGAAATTTTTGCATAATTCAATAACACACAGGAAAATTTCAGCAAGGCAATTTAGAGTCTGAAAATGGAACAAACAGAAATGTTAGGAATTGTCAATTATAAAATAGTGCCTACATGTAGACCTCCAGTTGGACCAGCATCATTTGTTGAAGATGCTATCTTTTTTCCATTGTATGGTTTTGGCATCTTTGTCAAAGATCAGGTGTCCATAAGTGTGTGGGTTTATTTCTGGGTCCTCTGTTTGGTTCCATTGATCCACCATTCTGTTTCTATGCCAGTACTGTGCAGTTTTTAAAACTGTTGCTCTCTAGTACAGCTTGAGATCAGGGATGGAGATACCTCCAGAAGATCTTTTATTGTAGAGGATTGTTTTAGCAATTCTGGGTTTCTTGTTATTCCATATGAAGTTGAGAATTTTTCTTTCCAGGTCTGTAAAGAATTGTGTTGGTAATTTGATGGGAATTGCATTGAATCTGTAAATTGCTTTTGGTAAGATGGCCATTTTTACTATGTTAATCCTGCCAAGCCATAAGCATGGGAGATCTTTCCATCTTCTCATATCTTCTTCTAATTCTTTCTTCAGAGACTTGAAATTTTTTTCATACAAGTCTTTGACTTCCTTGGTTAGGGTTACTCCGAGGTACCTTATGTCATTTGTGGCTATTGTGAATGGTGTTGTTTCTCTAATTTCTTTCTCAGCCCTTTTGTCTTTTGTATACAAGAGGGCTACTGATTTTTTTGAGTTAATTTTGTATCCGGCCACTTTGCTGAAGGTGTTTGTCAGCTGTAGGAGTTCCCTGGTGGAGTTTTTGGGGTCACTCACATATACTATCATATCATCTGCAAATAGTGATAATTTGACTTCTTCTTTTCAAATCTGTATCCCCTTGATCTCCTTCAACTGTCTTATTGCTCTAGCAAGGACTTCCAGCACTATGTTGAAGAGATATGGAGAGAGTGGGCAGCCTTGTCTTGTCCCTGACTTTAGTGGGATTGCTTTAAATTTCTCTTCATTTAGTTTGATGTTGGCTGTAGGCTTGCTGTATATTGCCTTTACTATGTTTAGATATGTGCCTTGTATCCCTGATCTCTCCAATACTTTAAACATGAATGGATGTTGGATTTTGTCAAATGCTTTTTCAGCATCTAGGGAGATTATCATGTGGTTTTTTTCTTTCAGTTTGTTAATATGGTAGATCACATTGATGGATTTCCGTATATTGAACCACCCCTGCATACCTGGGATGAAGCCCACTTGGTCATAGTGGATAATATCTTTGATGTGTTCTTGGATTTGGTTTGCAAGTATTTTGTTAAGTATTTTTGCATCAATGTTCCAGGCCACAGAAGAGGACAATGCAGCCACTTTTGACGAGAACTGATAGACTAAGATCAGAAAGGAGAGGAGAACCTCCCCTATCAGTGAACTTGGGGAGGGACATGCATGCAGAAACAGGAGGGAGGGTGGGATCGGGAGGGGAGGAGGAAGGGGCTTATGGGGGGATACAAAATGAATAAAGTGTAATTAATAAAAAATTTAAAAAAAGTTAAAAAATAGTGCCTAAAGAGGAAAGCATCATCATTGGCCTAATTGAAATAGAATAAACATATTTAAGTATGGCTATTGAAGAAATATTACATTTAGAATATAACAAAGACAAATCCAACCAAGCATCCCCACAGTATCAGGGGTATAAGGGACATCAGACATTCTAAATACATGAAACTTAACATTATATGGGGTAGAAGAAGTGCTAGAGTAAAAACAAAAGAACATGAAAATATTCACTAAAATTATAGCAGAAATTCTCACAGAAAAAGATAGGGCAATAAAGTACAAGAGATCTTAAGGACGTCAAATAAATATGACCAGAAAAGTACCTGTCTATGAACACATCATCATTAACATATGAAAATAAAATAATCAAACATACAAAAAAGTATTTCACTGGAGTCTGCAAGAGAAAAAAATTCTTATATGTCAGTATAATCTTAGACCTCTCATCAGAAACAGTAAAAGCCAAGCATGAAATGAAAAGCTGTAACCCCTGAAATTAAATAACTGCCAACCTTTATTATGGTACCTTTAAAATTTTATACAGAAATAAAAATCTTCTGGGTGGCGTACAATGTAAAGCAACTCATGACCGCTAAGGCAGTATTACAGAAGATGCTTACAGATAGTCTATACAGAAAGAAAGGAGAAAGACCACCACAACACCAGAGCACAGGAAGGAGATAGTCTCTCACAGGACTAATGCATTAACAAACGGAAATGATGAAAGAAATAATCATGCCCAGTTCTGTAAATCCAAAAGATGATTAAGGGAAAATGAAAAGAACAAACTGTGCAAATCCAAAAAAAAAAAAAAATCAACAAAATTACAGGAATCAGCCAATGCCTGTCAACTATTAGCCCTAAATGTTAACCATCTCAACTCCCAATTAATATATAAAGACTAGTTTCTTGGATCCAATCAGAGAATCCAACTGTTGGTGGCTTAAAAGAGATAGAGCTGAATGGAAGACTCAGAGGAATAAATCCTACATAGTGAACAAATGACAGAAAAAATTGGCCATTTTCTAACGAAGAAAGTCAATCTCAGATCAAAATAAAGATATAGATGGTAACTGTATATTAATAAAGGGAACAATCCATCATGAAGAATTAATTATCATAAATGCATACACATCAAATATTCATGCAAACAGTACTAAACCAAATAAGACATATAGTCCATATACAATAATGGTGTATGGTTTCAATACACCACTCTCATTAATATTGAGAACACACCAAAAAAAAAAAAAAATAGATCAGACTTAAACTGCATCACGAATCAAACTGACTTACCAGTCAGGGACAAAAGAAAATAATCCGCCCAACAGCAGCAGATTCATATTATCTTTGACAGGCTATATCATAGTAGTTCATATTCTGGGCCACAGGCAAGCTTTAACAGATAGAAATAAAAGGATTGAAATGCAAAGCAAAAAAAAAAAATCTTATTACAACTATTTATAAGATAATTATTCAGTTTTTCACATGAATATTCAGTTTCTCCCAAGACATAGATACAGAAATACTAAATCATTCACAGATTATCTAGTTATCATAATAATTCAATAGATATTTTCATTTATAGTGTGAGAGTCATGTGCAAAATTTTCAAGTTCACTGCTGCACTGTGAAAGTTTCCAGAACTTAATGATGAATACAAGCAGAAATAGAAAAATACAACAGAAAGTAATACAGTAATTTTTCATTATGTTATAAACTTCATTTTAAAGTAATCAAACAATCAAAACACTTATACATAATGAAAACATTTATATATTTCAGCCAAAATGGCATTAATAGTTAACCTTAATTATCCTCTTCTTTATTTATTTAAGTTTTCTTTACATCCGGAGGGTGCCTCTTCTCTTCCCTGTCTTCCCTCCCCCTACTTTCCCTTTCCCCTCATCCTTTCCCCCATAAAAGGGAAGCCTCCTCTCCTTTTATCCCCCAAGCTCATCACGTCATCAAATCACATCAGGACTGAGCATATTGTCATCCACTGAGGCCAGGCCAGGCAGCCCTGCCAGGGGGAAGTGATCAGCATTTTTTGATTTAAAATAAGCATGAAGAAAATTTTGGAACATGTTCGCCATGGTGTTAGTTTTTAGATAAGTTAACTGAGGAAGAAAAACACAAGATAAATGCAGGCAGTACCATTCCGTAGACTGGGTTTAAAACAAGGAAATGAACTGTACACAGCATTAAGCACTTTCTTCTTGCTGGCTGTGGGTACAGTGTGACCAGCTGTTTTCCCTTCCAGCCACCACATCCTGTGCCAGGATGGACAGTAACCTCTGGTGCTGGAAGTCAAACTGAAGCCTTTCCCCAGTAAGCCAGTGACAGAATAATCAAGCATTGTACCTCAGCAATATGACAAATAACTAATACAATGACAATTCATTTATGCAAATAAATTATAATTAATGGTTATTTTGATGCCGAGGACCACGGATCACTCACATGCATTGAATTGAGAACTCAAAGTCAAGAATTAAATGCAGCAAGCATAAAGGAAAGGGCTTCTTATCTTACTATATTTATTTTGAAAGTGCCAGGTTCACAAAAAAAGCGGTTTTGTAAACATTTGTCTCCAGCTTAATCACCATTTATTTATGTGTTATGTTTGCCTTACCTCTTTCTATACATGCAGCCTTTTGGAAATTATGCAGGCACGGTAATGATTCCTTGTGTGTCTGATAAACATATGATATTCTCTTACAGAAATGTAATACTAAATCCACACTAAAGACATTATAATACTGTAGGTTTTCTAATGAAACTATTAAATTTCCCAGGCTAGCTGTTATTTCTTCATTTCCTTTATCCATTTCCTTTTTTTTTTGGTAGAAGAATTTATATATAATAACAATATTCCATGGACCAGTCATTTATATTTATTTTCACTGAAGAAATTTCAAATGCCAGCTCAATATCAGAACACATGAAGACAGAAACACAGACAGACAGATAAAATTTTTGCACATAATTCAAAGTAACTATTAAAGCTAAATATTGAAGTATTACTTTTCAGGAATAATATAACACCTTTTAAAAATTTGTTATGCTTCATTAGTCTTGGGTGCAGGAGGTTTTTTGTTTGTTTGTTTTTGTTGGAGACACTACTGACTGGGGATGGGCATTCCAGTCAGTAGTTCTCTTCACTTTGATCAAGTATGGCTTTCTGTTATGCATTCTTCACACACACACGAAAAGATTCTTTGATGAGATGTGAATGCTCCAAACCTTCAGATAGAGAATTTGTTTTATATCATCAGAGTTCACTCTCTTCTCTGGAACTACTCTCATCGACCCTCTACCACTTCCTTCTCCCAACAACATGCACTTTTTAAAACTCTTCTCTCCATAGAGTACTGCCAATATGTTATTTTATGTGGGGCACATAGCTAATATAAAAAACCACAATGGTATAGAGTATTGTGATGGACATTCCACAGAGGCATAGGTCTTACATATAATTCCTGACTTCTAAGTGAAACTGAAGACTATGGATTATTATAATTCCATTTTACAGCTTTATGACCTCTTCATAACTAATAAGTATCTTCAGAGAGATGGCAAAGATGTTTATTTGATACTTCATAATCTTACCGACATAAGCATAAGAATATTTATCATTAGCCTATGAAACACCAATATACCAATATTAGAATACCATGTATTTTGTCATAAGGGTGAAGGCAAGAGATTTCAAAAACAGTAATTGTGAACCTGAAACACTTGCTCTTCCATTTGCAACAATCCAAACTGTCCTATCATCTGACTTTCTTGTCATTACGTTTAATAGATGTCTTTCAAAATATTCTAATCCTCTATCCATTTCTAAGGCAGATTCATACAACACATGTGGATGTTTTCTCTCCCTTGGTCTCTTTGTCTGTTTCTTTAAGAAATTCAGGCCAGGGACCTTTGTAAAATTTCAGCCTCTAGGGTAATACAATTTCCATTACGACATTATGTACATTTTATTTTCTTTCTTAACCCAGTAAATAGGACGTAAGTTTTGAAGCTGTCTCCTTTCAGTAGGCACATCACTGAAATTAAGACTTCAAGGCTAATATAACTTTTGGATTCAATTACAGTGACATAATAGTGAGCTAGCTGAGAACCAGCAAGGACAAGTTTGGTCAAGATAGCATTGTCACAGCTATTCATTTCCATCTTTCTATTATCATTTTTTATTAGTAGGCGTTGTATGAATGATCCCTTCTCTAATACTGTTTTCACCTAAAGACTTGTAATCTATTGGGGTTTTGTGACTGATTTTATTACACTGAGTGTTGGAAAATGGTTATTTTTGCAATTGCATCATCTTTTTAAAATTTCTACCAAAGAGGACCCTGGGTAAGATTATCAGTCCTCACTCAGAAAGACAAACAGGATGGACACTGGAAGAAGGAGAAAACAGGAAACAGGACAGGAACCTACCACAGAGAGCCTCCGAAAGGCTCTACCTAGCAGTGTATCAAAGTAGATGCTGAGACTCATAACCAAGCTTTGGGCAGAGAGCAGGTAATCTTATGAAAGACGGGGGAGATAGAAAAACTTGGAGGGACAGGAGATCCACAAGGAGAGCAACAGAACCAAAAAATCTGGGACCTTGCCGCTCTCAGTGTCACTACCAGATAGCAAAGGTCACTCCCTGCACGTGACAATTAACAGGTGAGGACAAACTATAGCCCAGCTAAAATCCCACACTTAGCATTAAAACAAGAGCATATTTACATAACATACAAAGAACCCAAAACTTCCATTGCAGTGTCCTGCTAGCCAATGTTGGTAGATCCTGTTTGGCCATTATCTGTAGTGACTCCCATTTTTCTTTAGTATAAACTATAAATGCATCCTTCTCATCTCTTTCTTCTATTTGTTTTAGTCTCGTCTCTCACGATGCATGTAAAGATTCATTGATTTTGTTTGATTTCAAGAGCTCAACTCGGTATTTCTTAAATTTTTACATTTTAAGCTATTTTTTTGTTGTTGTTTTGTTTCTTAAATTTCTGCCATGTTTTCTTCTATTCCTTGGGGTTTTCTTTCTTGCTCTTTATTTTCCAGGTCTTTAAGATGTTTCATTGTATTGCTTTACATGAAGTCTTTTTTTTTTTTTTGCACTTATAACTATAAACTTCCTTCTTAGTGCTGTTTTTACTAAACCCCACGAGTATTAATTTGCTGGCTATCCATTTATATTTGTATCAAGGAATGAATTAATTTCACTTTTGATTTTGTAGTGGCTTAATCAATCAGTAACACATTGTTGGGTGCCTGTGAATCCTTAGTTCCTGGGTTCTCCTAAGAGGAGTCATTATTTATGCGTTTCTTTGTTCTCTGACCTAGAACAGCAGTAGCTGATATGTCACTGTCCTAACTTCCTTTATTCAGGGCAACTACCAACATAGCTTCTTAAGGAGGAAGCTACTTTCTTAATCTCGTTAACTCTAACACCATGTATTTTGTCAGAAATGTACTAATTTGCCTCTTACGAGTTTTCCCCTTTCATACAAATGATGAGTTTACAGCCATGAGAATTATATTTCTCTTTTTTAAAGAAGAGTAATTTTTCCAGTCGTGACTCTGAAAAAAAATCACATATCTACTCCCACATGACTTATGTTTTAGCAATTTTCATGTGACTAACCTCTCATTAACATGGATTCAAGCCTCACGTCATTCAAATACTGAAAGGTTTTTTGAGGATTACATGTTAATAAAGGGACTGCTGCACAAATTGTGTACCACTTATCTCTTCAACTCAGACCTTCTTCATTCTCAAATTCAGGTGTCATGCTATTTAGTTTAAAATCAAATAATTTATGGCCCAAATTTAGCTCACCAATGTATGCAGTAGCTAAGACAACAAAAAAAATATTTAAATATATATATATTTATTCTTTTCTTCTAAAGTGAAATGTAGAAGGGCTAGGGATTTTGTTCACTGGAGAAGTGCTTATCAAACTGAAAGTAAGAGAAAAATCAGCTTCTAATCACTTTCATTTCATAGTCCAATTTCAAATCACCCCATTTTGTCGCTGCTAATTTCCTTCATCCATAATCTGAAGCTAAGAAAGCCACCTGACTATTTCAAAGCATTTTATCATTAACACCACTCATTGTATGTCCTGGATATGTATAGCACATGCCAACACATTGATACCTCTTATAAATATTTAACAAATACTTGATTTTGCTATAAGAATCATAGTCAGAACTATAAGCATATCACTATATGTTATACGAATATCTCTTTGCTCTAATATAAAGAAAGCTCAGGCCTTTGAAAGGCTCTCCCAACAGGGTATTAAAGCAGATGCTGAGACTCATAGCCAAATTTTGGGCAGAGTACAGGGAATCTTATGAAAGGAGGGGGAGATAGAAAGACTTGGAGGGGATAGGAACTCCACAAGGAGAGCAACAGAACCAAAATATCTGGGCACAGGGGTCTTTTCTGAGGCTGATACTCCAACCAAGAACCAGGCATGGACATAACCTAGAACCCCTGCACAGATGTAGCCCATTGTAGCTCAGTGTCTAAGTGGGTTCCCTAGTAAGGGGAACAGGAACTGTCTCTGACATGAACTCAGTACTTTGATCACCTCCTCCTGTGTGTGGGGAGGAGAGGAGGGAACAGCCTTACCAGGTCACAGAGAAAGACAGTGCAGCCAATCCTGATGAGACCTGATAGACTAGGATCAGATGGAAGTGGAGGAGGACCTCCCCTATCAGTTGACTGGGGGAGGGGGAGGGGAGAACAGGGAGAAAAGGTGGGTTTGGGAGGATGAGGCCTGGAGCTACAGCTGGGATACAAAATGAATGAATACATTATAATTAATAAAAAAAGAAAGTAATAAAAAAGAAAGCCCAGGGACAAAGAAACAGGCAACTAGAGAGCTGATTGCTTTTATTTTGAGGGAGGCTAAGGGGGGGAAGGTAAAGACTACTGTGGACAATGCATGCACCATGTATCCTACTCTACCAAAATCTACACTTTTATTAAAGGGAGAAAATCATTTTTAAAAAAATTCACATTGGCCAATCAGCATTTCCAACATAAAAATTCCATTTTAATGAGCTGGTCTTATCTAGAAGGGTTTTATTTATTGTCAAGACCCAGTCAGTTAGGACCTGTGGCAATGGCCATGAAGTAGATGGTGGTCTGTGAATAGCAAAAACAAACAAACAAAAAGAGAATTAAATAGAATTATGAACTCTGTTGATACAGAAAAGCTGCCCATATTCCCTGGACCTCACACAGAGACCTTCCTAAAACAGCCCGGGTCATGCTTGTCACACAGAGAAGAATCATGTGGCTCTATGTGAGCTCTGCTGAAGAGTTTGTACTAGTCAGCCCCACGTTTTTAACGCATGAAAAATCTGAAGTGTTATCACGAAATAGCATTGCTATTTACCAGCAGATGAAGGGCTGGGTGCCTTGACATGCACTGGAACAAGTAAAATTTGATAGCACATTGATATTTATGTTCAAATGGGTTTGCTTTCAGTCATTGCTGAGGCTGGTATATTCCCAACTGGGAATAAACTGAGTGTTTAGAAATATCCGATAACTAATTCAAGAAATTTAAATCAGGATGAGAAGATCTTGAACCAGCAGATTATACAAGAAGTGGTCTAAAACCCAAAATCATACCCTTCATTCATTTTACCTTTTTATTGAGTCTCTGAGTTTGACACTTCCACATGACTCTGTGGGTTTGGCTCGCCGAGTAGCTTTTAGCTTGTAAATTACTAGTGCAGAAATATGAAAAGCCTGCTTCCTTGATTTAAATCAGAGTACTCTTGGATGCCTCCTTTATATTCTGAGCTAACATGTGAGATCAAGAAGAGCCCATGGCTGTATGAATTGGCCATCCTTATTAGGTAATCAGTACTTCAATTTCTCTGTCATACCTCCTCTGTTCCTGACCACTTTTCCCTTCAATTCTCGTCCTGCTAAAATACTGCTGTCAGTATGTGCTTTGGAAACACTAAAGCTAAAACAGATCTGCAGGGCACATTGATAATATATCCCGTCCTCTACAAATCAGAAACAGACCTCACTGAAATCCCTTAATAGGAGTTCCAGCAGAGGTGTCATGGTGGGCCTCCCATGTGAGAGAGCTCTTAAGGGAAATGGGAATTTGGCCCACAAGTTAGGGAAGTCTGAGTTCAATTTCAGTGTCAACCGCTTGTCACCATTGGACAAGTGAATTGTTCTGTGTGGTTCAGTTTCTCTGCTTATATTAAAAAAAAAGATAATAAAATTACCTTCTAGGTCTTCTTGAGGAGTAATCATGGAAAGAGTCTACCCCAGAGCTCCACACATAGGAAGCATTCAATGATGGTGCCCATCATTAACATTGTAAAATCCTAACCGTATGTCAATAAGGGAGAACAAGCTGAATATTTTATAATCGTGTCTCAAAGACATTGAGTTAAATTTTACTTGTTACCCTAGAAGTTGTTTGACTTAAGACAGTTACTCATCTCTACAGAATGCCTTCAATTGTCCAGCAAACTAGGGAAAGCTCTATTGTCTACTAGATTATTTTTTTTTGTAGTTTGCAATGTAAAATCACATGTTGCTCCACCCAATGCTATTGCTGCATTTGTTGCTCAGTAACTTTTATTGAAAATGGATTCTTCTCTCATACAATACATCCTGAGCACAGTTTCCCTCCCTGTAGTCCTCCAAAATCCCTTCTCATCTTCTCTCTCCCCCAGACTCACTTCCTTCTGCTGGCCCGGACGCACGGTTATTTTAAGTGAATGAAACGGATCAAAATGGATTTACCAAAATTTTCAGTTGACTTTTAAAACCACTATGTGCGTTTATATAGGAGTTTCAACATTGACAACAGTTCAAGGTATGCTGTGTTCATGCTAATGGCATTTCGTAGAGATAACACCTGATGTTGGAAATGCTGTAGCATGCAATATTAGGATTTTTAAAATACAATAAGCTAACTGTCTGAAATGGACCATTAATTTAACAGGGAAACTTGTATATTTTGATATTTTGATTATTTTAAAGAAATCTATTGCAAAAGAACGCCTTTAAAAAAAACCCTGTATTTTGCAAAGCATGAAGAAAAAAAAATTCTGGGAACTTTAATAAATACTTTCAGTAAAAGCGTACGACTTACACTTAAAGCGAGATCCCTGGCATATGTTTTCACTGAAAAGGAGTTAAGAGAGCTGCAGGTCTTCACAGTACCATACCAAACTGTTGTGGATATTAAGAGGATTGAGCTGATGTTTTATAGCCTGTAGTACTGTTGATTTTACTGTTTACTAAAGTCTACGGTTGGCTGCAAGTAACAGAAAGTTAGCCTACTTTGGAAAATGATCTGCACATAAAAAGTAACTGATGTCTCCAAAGGGCAGTGTTTTTCTTTCTTTGATTCATTTCTTCATGGATTAGCTATTTCCTGTGCATTCTAGAATCCTTTGGTTGTTTGAATGAAAAAAAAAATGCCCGCTATACTTTCAGGTGTAATTTGAATAATTTGTTCCCAGAGGGTGACACAGTTTGTGGGAGGTTGTGTAACCATTAGGCAGCACAGCCCTGCTGGAAGAAATATGTCACTGGGTGCAGGCTTTGAGAGTTCGTAGCCTTGCCCCAATTCCAGTTTTTTCTTTCTATTTTATGCTTGTGGACAAAGACACGGTCTATCAGCTTCCTGTCCCTGCTGTCTGTTGCCATCCCACCCCTGCCATTATGGGTTCTCCCCTTAAAAACATAAGCTAAAATAAACTTTGTTATGTAAGTTCCCTTGGTCATCATATTTTATCCTGGTAACAGAAAAGTCAATAATACAAGTCCTGTACATTTATTTCCATAAAGAACACTCTTATAGGAGGAAATTCCAAGAAAGAAAAAATATACACTAGGGAACTCTGAATATCAATTCTCTACATTAAACTCTGGTTCTACTACTTGGTAAATGTGTGATCATACAGAGAGACAATTACCTATTAATGTCTTTTTTTTCCTAATATGGAATGGGAATATGATATTAATAAAATCATAGATTTGGTAGGAGAAATAAATTTATTAATATTTGAAAAACACATTGATTAAATTTTAAAACACAGAAAGAAACCTAAATTTTGACTAAACAAATATTAATAACAATATAATACAGAACATAACATATAGTAGATACCAGATTAATAGATAATAACTAAAAAATATCGAGAAAAATAACAGGAGGACCATGTTAGAGTTTTAAGGCTACATGAAAGGGTTTGAAAGAAGACATTCAGACTCGACAAGAAATCTCAGTGTATTCACAATGATCTATTTAAATATATAAAAATTAACATGTTCAGTTTCTTTGAACAAAGTAAAAAGTGGAAAGCAAATAGCAAGAGGTAACTGAATAGTTCTAGGTCAAGGTCATTGAATAGTATAGATTAGACAAATGTAGCATTCAGATTTACATGAGGACGTAAAGGATAACTAGTTAGAAGGAATTTTAAAAATCAAATGCAGAAGCCCATTTTGCCCCTCCATGTAATTTGTTTTCATATTTAATGTAGGCTAAACCAAAAACAATTTATAAAGTTCTGCTTGTGTTTTGTCTCTGACTTTTTCCTGAATGTCATGCTAATTTTGTTCTTGGTTTTGCTGTGAAAATTAATGAAGACAATTAGTAGGCATTGAGAATGATCAATAAGCTATCATAAACGCCAACACCATACAATTTCTGGCAATCAAGAATAAACACATTGCATTACTAATAAGAAGAGGGTTCTGGAAAATTGACTGATTTCAGTGAAAATGTAAAGGTTAGGACTGGCATGCAGCTTGCTGTTAGAGCATTTTCCTGCCTTTCCTCAGCACTGAAAACAGATAAATAAAGAATAGAAAAGAAATTTTGTCAATATGGGGATGATAATGGTCAATTAACAAAAATAGTTCAGTTGGTAAAGGCATTTACCTCCAAGCCTGGCCGCTTAAGTTCAACATCCAGAACACAGGTAAGTGAAGGACAGAACTTGAGTCCTTAAACTTTTCCTCTGACCTTCATATGTATTCATGGCACACATTTCTGTGTGTCTGCAAATGTGCAAGCATACACAGACACAAAGAGAGAGAGAGAGAGAGAGAGAGAGAGTAAAATTTAAAATAAATTTTAAAAAAAGAAGTGATTACATACTCTGAGTCCAGATAGAAATATGTTTCTCTAAGATCTAAAAAAAAAAAAAAAAAAAAAAGTGACCTATTGATCTCTTGTTTTCTTGCTAATGAAGTAGATGGAGGCTAGCTTATAGAGTGGAATAGATGTAAGGGAACTGAAGTACTTTTTCATAGGGCATAGAAACTCATTATTATTATTATTATTATTATTATTATTATTATTATTATTATTAATTACAATATATTCACTTTGTATCTCTGCTGTAGCCCCCTCCCTCATCTCCTCCCAGTCCCACCCTACCTCTCTCTCTTTGTACCCTTTATGTCTTTCCCCTAGTCCATTAATAAGGGGGTTCTCCTCCCCTACTATCTGACCCTAGCCTATCAGATCTCATCAGGACTGTCTGGACCCTGTGTCTCTGTAGAATGGTAAGGCCACCTCACCAGGGGGATTTGTTCAAAGAGCAAGCAACCAAGTTCATGCCTGTGACTGCCCCTGTCCCCCTTACTAGGGAACACCCATGGAGACTGAGATGCCCATGAGCTATATCTGAGCATGGGTTCTAGGTCCTCTTCATGCATGGTCCTTGGTTGATTCATCAGTCTCTACAGGCTCCCCTTGACCCAGATGTTTTGGCTCTATTGGTCTCCTTGTGGAGCTCCTGTCCCCTCCAGGTCTTTCTATGTTCTCCTTTTTCCACAAGATTCCCTGCACTCTTCCCAGTGTTTGTCTATGAGTCTCAGCATCTACTTTTACACCCTGCTGAACTCTTCCAAGGTACTCCAGTGACACAGTACTATCAAACCTGTGTGTTTTCCCTTGGGGAAAAACAAAACAAAACAAAACAAAAGACCTTTTTCCTCTGTTCACACCATTCTCAGATACACACATTTCTAACACTTATTTCACCATGCCATTTTCATACAACACTTGGATGCAGAAAGATGTGCACTGTTAATGTACTGGGGCAGACAAATTCTGGTCCCAAGACAATTTCTAATTGGATGGGGAAGTCTACGTAACTATAATTTTGCTCTTATGTTGACATAGAAAACCTGTTCTGGAAAAGGAGCAAACCAGCCCACTGTCTTATCTTTCAAGCATGGTTAGAAATTGGGCAACACAGCTTTGAATTCATCTCTCACAGAAGTGCACAGGGACTCTTCAAGCTAGTTTCCAAGTGGTGGTTTGCCATCACCTCCACTCAGTTCTTCAAGCTAATGACTAATGACTTGTAAGTTAATCTTATGCATATCTTGCTCCTCCCCCATGCAAATGTGTTGAGGTTTAGGAATCTGTCTTAGTTAGGGTTTATTGCTGTGAAGAGATATCATGACAAAGCAACTCTTATGCATAAAATATTTAAGTGGAGCTGGCTTACAGTTCACAGGTTCAGTCCATTTTCATCATGGTGGGAAGTATGGCAGCCTGCAGGTAGACACATAGCCGGAGGAGGAGCAGTGGGTTCTATATCTTGATTTGCAGGGCAACAGAAGGGGACTGTCCCACACTGGGGGGGGGGAGGGTGAGCAGTAGGAGACCTAAAATTCCACCTCCACAGTGACACAATTCCTCCAAATATGCCACACCTACTCTAATAAGGTCACACCTCTAGTCACGCCACTCCCTGTCATCCAAAAATTTGAACACATGAGTGCATGGAGGCTAAACTTATTCAAATTACCACAGCACCTTTGAAAGCATCTTAAAATGATACTGACTTGGTCAACTGACAAAAAAAAAATTATGAGTAGAGCAAGCAACAAAATATCCATCAATCACAAACTGACATGTCTGTTGAGAATATTTAATTTCCCTTCCATGGTTTGGCTCCATTTTAAAAAAATTATAGAACTAAAGTTGGTATTATGCACTCGGTCTATAAAGATGTTAAAGAAAATGACAGCTTTAAACATATTTTTACAAAAATCCACTTTGCAAGTGAAATCTAGATATTTATATAACTGCTACACATTGATAGTTGTTTCTTCTCTAAAGAGTGGTTGTATTCAGGATTGAATATCTGCTGAAAAACACTATGAAGCCAAGCTTGGTGGCACACCCCATCTGTCCCAGTGGCCCTGGGGAAGTAAAGGCCAGAAGACTGAGAGATCAAGTCCAGCCTAAAAAATATACCACAGACCTTGTCTCAAAATCAAACAGAAACTGATGCATTAGGCATGATTCTCTAGAGAACAGAACTGGTAGCCTAGATATATATTAAAAGCTGATTTTAATTATATGTACTAATTTATCTACCACCTATCTACCATCTATCTAGTTATCCTATACCTGTCTATCTATCTATTAATATCTGTGAAATACTATTTCATGATGTACATGTGGTAGTCAGAGGACAACTTGTTAGAGTTGGCTCTCTGTAGTTCCTTTCCAATGTGTGGGTTCTTAGGAAGATAGAACCAGAACCGAATTAGACTCACAGCAAACTCTACATGGTAAAAATTGAATTCTTGTTGGGTTTACTGATTGCAATAAAGCATATAAAAATATAAAAAATAAATAAATAAATAAATAAATAAATAAATAAATAAATAAATAGATAAATAAGTAAATAAATGAATAAATAAATAAATCATGAACCCTGAGCATACTCTCTTTCCAGTCCTCCCATGTAAGCTCTCACCCATGGTACCTACAAGCCCTCCTCAAAAAAGAAAGAAAAACAAGTCCAATTTGTGTTGCCTATATCCTCACTAGAGCATGGTCAAACTCCTGGTGACCGGCCCCGTAAAGAAAACTGAGTGCTTCACCACCTGCAGCCCCGCCAGAACCCATCAATTGTAGAGGGCTACACTTCAGCACCTTTATCACAAGTTTTTCAATTTCTCTTCAGTGGCTTTTTGTCTAGCTTGTGACTTTGGGGGTGGTAGTTTAAGGTGAGGGTGGGGTAGGAGTTTTCAGTGAAGCCTTCTATGACCCTCTTTCTCAACTGTGAGTCTGTAGTCATCAATACCATGGCAAAAGTAGCTTCCTTGGCCTTTACAGTTAGCAGGAGAATGGATGTTGGGCTTACCCATGGTTTTTGGAGACAGCATGGAACAAGGAAAGCCACATAGTTTCTTGCATCACCTGCTCTGGAACTTAGCATGGGCCCTGGTCCTACTGCAGCCAGGAAACATGACTATGGTCTGTGTGATTACCAGAAATCTGTGCTCTTGCTGACTGTGAAGAGAAAAGAAGCTACTTTTGCTGTGATATCAATAACTGTAGAGTTATTGCAGTTGAGAGGGAGAGACATGGAAGGCTTTTATGACAACCCTAACCCCAACTCCAAATCCTCCCCACCCACCCCCACCCACCGCCAAGAAATAACAACCTAGAAAGTAAGCCAGGAAGGATAGAAAGGAACCCAAGAAAGATTGCTCTTAAAAAGCACTACGGGAATGCTGGAGTGAAGCTCTCTACAATCTGCTGGAGGGATGAGAGAAGGGAAGGACTCAGTTCTATTTAAGGGACAGGCCCCTGAGAATTTGACCATGTTCTAGAGAGTACATAGGTAACACAAACTGGACTAGGGAGGATTTTTTTTATTTTTTATTTTTTACTTTTTTGGGGAGTATCACAAAGGTGAAGGATGGACAAAGGACAAAAAGTATGTGTAATCAGGGTTCATGTTATAAGAGTCCCAGAGAATTAATAAAAATGTGATGTTGACAAAAATACATTGCCTTTTGTGTTGCTTTAAAATTTATAATTATACAAAAATTAAAAATCTTTAATTACTGTGTAAGGATCTTAAAACATTTTATTGAAATAATTTAACCAGCCATATATTATTCTGAGCAGCCTCTAAAATAGCTTGGTTATCTTCATCGTTAATAGTTTAAAAAGTAATTTAGATAATTGCCTTATACCTCAAACTTCTTTATTAAAAATACAATTCTAAGCATATAATTATTAATTATCTTTGTCCTTTAGAAAAAACCTGGATGTCCTCAACATAATAAGGGACAAGCTTTGCCTTTTCCCAAAACTAATTAAGAGTTAAAGGCACCGAATGAGAGTGTGACTGAGTCCCGGGTCAGGTGACTTTGCTTGTTTTCAATGTCTGCTTTTAAAGATGCAATATCAGAATGCCAACAAATTAAAAGTACTGCCTAATTGGTATTGAGCAACCCAGAAAACGTTCTTCTTAAGAATATTTCCAAACTTCATGTTGAAGATATAAAAAGATGAAGAACCAAGAAATCACTTTGGTTTTACTCAGAATACAAATAGTTCTTTCAGACGGAGAGAGCACAAACTGTATTTTTAACTGAAGTCAAGGGATAAGTGTGAAGATTTCGAAAAGAAACTGTGCAAGGAGCCAAGCCATAAAGATGTCGGGATGGCAGCATGCTGTAAATTTCTCTGGCAGTTATGTCTGTAATCCTAAATCCGAGTTACTGAAACCCTGTAATACAGTAATAATAAAAGCAATGCAGCGTGAGCACAAGCCTGTCAGATTTATGATGGGCTAGTGTCTTCCCTGAAAGGAACACACCAAATCAAATTAGTGAACGGGAGATTAATAGAACTTCATCAGTTTCTAGCATGGAGACCTTAAGCTGTCTCATAAATTGTCTTTGTCCTGAAAGGTAATGGCTTAAGCCCTTTAAAAGCCCAGTACAAAATGACCAATGCTGGTGGCCTTAGCTATTATGGGGCAAAGTTATTCTGTGGAGCCTTAGGAGGGGAAACATAGAAGAAGGAAGGGGCATGTTACAAAGGCAAAGACAGGTCATTACATACCGTCTAGTACAGCATGGTGCTTGTGGTAGGGATCCAGGTACCAGATTTCTCAGGGGTGAATTCGGATCTCTTACCTACTACCTCAGTTTCCTTTGAGGACATTTCATACCCATCTTCTATATGTTCTTGATTATGGAGCAAATATAAGAATTTGATCAAGCCAAAGTAACTGCTGTTTATAAAGGAGGAAATTGTGTGTGTGTGGGGGGGGGGGTTTCCTTGAAAATAACATAGGCTTCCTTCTCTAAGACAAACAGTAGTATGGGATATTAGAGTCCCAGAAAACCAGTAGCATCCAAAGATATCTTGGGCTAGGGGATCCTAGGTCCTTTGGGATTACTAAAGAATCAAAACTCTTAATTTTCAAGTTCTTGTCCCCAAAGTTGCCTGCCCAATTTCTATTACTGTGAGGACTGAAATAATAAATATATTCAAAGAGTATAGTGCTAGATTATAGAAGTGAGCTAAAAGTATCAGCAATTATTCTCTCATAACCAGTTACTTCCATTATTGATATGACTGTCAGTGAAGTAGCAGATACCAAAGAAAAAATAAAATAAAATTCAGAACCAAGAAAAAATTCAAAATAAAAAATGGTGGCACAGAAACCTTCAGCAGAGTACAGAGAATCATATGAAAGAAGGGGAGTTAGTATGTCATGGAAAGGATAGGAGCTCCACCAAGGACCAAATATATCTGGGCACAGGGGTTTTTTCTGAGACTGACATTCAGCCAAGGACCATGTATGGATATAACCTAGAACCTCTGCTCGGATGGAGCTTGTGATAGCTCAGTAACCAATTGGTTCCCCATAGTAAGGGGAACAGGGACTATTTCTGACAGGAACTCAATGGCAGGCTCTTTGACCTCCCAACACACCAAGGGAGGAGCAGTCCTGCCAGGCCATAGAGGAGGACTTTGCAGTCAGTCCCAAAGATACCTGATAAAACAGGGTCAGATGAAAGGGAAGGAGGTCCTCCCCAAGCAGTGGACTTGGAAAAGGTCAGGGAGGAGATGAGGGAGGGAGGGTGGGGTTGGGAGGGAATGAAGGAGCGGGGATATAGCTGGGATACAGAGTTAATAAAATGTAACCAATAATAAAAATATAAATAAATAAATAAAAATATAAATAAATAAATAAATAAATAAATAAATAAATAAATAAATAAATAAATAAATGAATGAAATGGTAGCACAGGCAAAAGGAAGGCTAGTCTAGCCTGCGGAATTCCCCTTATCTGTGTTCTTTGCCCAGTCCTCAACTTCAGTAAGCTTTGGGTATAAGGGCTTGTTTCTATAGTATTCTTAGTTATCTAGGGCTGCTATAAAATATAAAACAAGTAGCTTAAACAACAGACATATAGTCTTAGTCTGTAGGGTAAGACATTTAAGAGCAAGGAGTTGAGGTGTTACTTGATTTGGTGTATGGTGAAGGCCTTCTTTCTGAAATACAGACATGGGAGAGAGAGAAGAGAGAGTCTTTCTATTCTATTTCTCATAAGGTATCTAGTCTTATAAATTTGATAGTAGAACCCTTAAGGTCCTACCATCATGGCATCGTATCATCTCTCAAAGACCTCATTTCTAAACACCGCGGTGAGAGTCAGGACTTTGTGAGGGGTTACAGTTCAGCCCACAATTTCTTCTTAAGAGGGCACAGTTTCACAAAATATGCCTTACACCACAAGGAACCTGTGATGCCAGGAAGTATATACTTCACTGGTGCATCAGTTACTATTCATACTACTTTCTAGCAGAAAAAGCTCTCAAATGCAGGCTATGTCCCAGAATTCCTTGGGGTCAGACTTTGGCTAACATGGACTCCTTGCTTGTCTTTTGTCTCTCTCCTATCTCACTATCCCAACTCCCTTAGTCTCTCTAGGAACTCTCCTCGGTAAACTGCTTATACACAAATGTCAGGCTCATGGACTGCTTCCAGACTAGAACAGCTTGAGAGTTCTTTTTTCCTTCTACATGCCCCTTAACAAACTTTTCTACCTCAATGGCGACATCAATAAATCATGCTTCTTGGCTCAAAACCACATCTTTAAAAAAAAAAAATTCACAGTTTATTCATTTTATATCCTGATTAAAGCCCCCCTCTCTCAACTCCCCCAGACTTCTTCTCTTTTCCTCTCATCTCCTTCCCTTAGGCCACTGAAAGGGGGAGTTCTTCACTATTGCCATCTGCCTATAGCTTGTTACGTCTCATTAGGATTGTCTGGATCCTCTTCCTTGGTGGCCTGGTAAGGCTGCATCATCAGGGGCATGTGATCAGAGAGCAGTCAACTGCATCTTAACTCATGGATATTTTTCTCCCCATCTCGTACCTCATCCTAAAATACTGCTGGGCCCGTCAAAGCCACTTCCTCTAACTTCTACTGTTATTCTGTTAGGTGTTGGGTTTAAGAGTGACATGGAGTATGAAGGAAAAAAAAAAAAAAAGAACCATATAGTAAGAAAAGTTAGAAAGCCAAACCTTTACAACCACCTTACCAGTCTGAACCACAGTCTTACTCTCATCCTCTACCTCTGTCAATTTCAAAATACACCCTATTCGGACAAGGAAAGGGCACAAACTGTAACTTGCAAGCCTGCTGCTCAAAACTATTCCAATGGCTTCACATAACAGCAGATAAAACCCAAACTCTTTATCAGTGCCTGAGTGCCCTGTATGGGTTTACACCTTGTGACTTTGCCGACCTCAATTCTCACTGCGGTGTGCACTGCACGCCAAGCACACGGAACTCTTTGATGTTCCGTCAGTGCTCCAGGCTCGTTTTCAACCCAGAACCTTTGTAGTTGTTCCTCCTTTTGCCTGAAATATGATGCCTCACATAGATCATTCCGTGCTCTGATCTCTTCTCTGTTTTCGATTCCTTTGTAACAATTATAAAAGAATGACATGTCATCTGCCTTTGTTTGTTCTAATTACCATCATTGACATTCACTAAGATGCAAGTTCCCTGACAGAGAATCTGTTTAAAAACCTGATTCTTGCCCTAGGAGGTTAGCACAAAGTCAGGCTCAAAAAAACGGTTAGTTTTTTCAGTGAGTTGTATATTTCCCTTTAAGAGAGTCACCTCTCTCTCTCTCTCTCTCTCTCTCTCTCTCTCTCTCTGTGTGTGTACACACCTTCCTTTAGCACTTCTGAATTCTAAAATGAAAAAAAAATGCAAAATGTGTTCTCACTCTGTCATTTCTTTTCAGTTTGGATTTAATTATTGAATTTAATTTGCTGTGGATTTTATACATAGTTAATTTTAGAAACAATGAATAATTCATGTTTAAATGAATAATAAGAATTGGTGTCTAATAATAGGGTTCAGACACGTATAATATTTGATGAAAACATATTATATTTAATTTCTCAACAACAAAACAAGAACATTCTCTGTGCCTTTCAAAAATCAATACATTTCATATCTTTTCCCACAGTCTGAATGCATGGATCTTGTGTTTGTAAACATGTTTATAGCAGTTGATATCTTTTAAAATACCAGTTTTTAGAATGTAATTTTGGACCATAGAATTCTGAAAATGGTGAACTAGCTCAATGTATTCCCTATTAAAACCACGAGAAGAAAATACTGAGAATCATGTTGCATTAACTTTTCCTGTGGAGATTTGATCAAGAGTGTATTCACCACAGATTAGTATTGAAGACAGACCATATTCATGACTCCTCCAAAGCCCAGCTTAGCAAACCAATAAGGTTAATGGGCTTCCTTACAGAGCAAGAGTGAGCAGCTTCTTACAGGACCCCCAAAAAGCTGCATCACTGCGCAGTTGCATGCCATAAGGAACATAAGGAACATATAAGGGCATGGTGACCTTACAAAGCCAGAAACTAGATTCCCACAGGAATTACAGACAGGCTCCGTGTTATGTTTTGAATTAGTCATGTAGATAATAACTCAGTCAACACCAGATAAATAAAATAATTTAGGAAAGAGAGTGGATGGAAGTGACTACAATCATTGGCTACCCACCCGAGTAGAGAGCAAAGCATCATGACTTCTTTGAGTCCAGGGAACACTCTACTGTGAGTATAGCTCACTAGCAGCTTCAGCCTATAATGTGCTCAGAGAACGGGCAGCCACAGTGAAGATTACCTCACTGTAGGTCAAATTCCTGCCATGTATTTCATAAAAGATATCAATAAACTAACATTACTTTGGTATTCACTGCTTGGAATCCATCCAGCTCTCTCTTTTTCCTGATAAATTCTTGTTTGCTTAACTCACTATCTGTCTACGTTTCCTTATTCTTGTTAGGTGTGACACAATAAACTTGGAAGCCTCTGTCTCAGTGCGGTTTGGTGACCATGAGTCATTAGCACTCTTGTTGCAAAAGTTAAACTCACCAAGAGCTAAGAACAACTCTGCCTTGTTGAAGAACACGCAGCAGCTACATCATAGAGGCCCCTTCAATTAAGCCACACCCATATGCTCTAGCATCTCCAAGACCATTTGCATGCAGCTGGGGAAGGCAAAAGGTAGTAATAGCTGGAATCTAAGGTGAGGGTCTTGTGACCCTCCTGCACTTTCTTTTACAAGGAATGTTAACCATTCAGTTACCATTACCACTGACCTATCACTCTGTGATTTGGGTGGTGAGCAGCTATAGTTATGGAATGAAGTTAATGATGTAAAATTATTCAAAGCCCAGGAGGAAAAAAAATGCCACACAATGCACATTTATGTATTCTTCCCCAAGCAATCTTTTCCCTGTTTCGGGGAACTCTGCTAAAATTAAAAAACTATTTGCCTAAAATTTCATCTTTAGCCCTTAGAGGTGACATTGTTACTGGGTAAACTGGGGCCCTTTCTTTGAACTCTTAGTCTCTTCAATTGAAGAATTTAAAAATGGATTCAGAAGGAAGCTCTTAAAAACAATTTTAGTAGAGTATTTTTAAAAATCAACCTGTAGATAGTTGCAAATGCCTGGAGTAGGATAATTCGACAAACAAGACTGCAGGCTTTGGCTTTTTTAATTAGGCAAGTAAGCTCAGCAAGCAAGGCAGGAAGGAGCAGGTAGCTTCAAAGTGAAAAGGCCCAAAGTACCTGGAGAAATAAAATGGAAAAAAAATTCGGTTCTGACCAGCTTCTGAAAGAAAAAGACAGAGGAAAGGAAATGGGGAAAGTTTAGCCTTTCTTGGTCAGGATTCTAAGAGATGGACATGACAGAGATTCACAGTGGCTCTCTACTGACTACAGTGGCTACACAGAAGGCCAGGTTTCTGGGAAGAAAGCCTACATTCTTTCATTAAGGATATACCTATTCCTCCCATCTGTTTATCATAGCTTTGTATGAACTTGATACCCCTGAAGGGTTATCTTTGACAAGATGACTGACAGGCCCAGCTGGATAAATTCAATGTTTTCTGGAGTTTAGGATGTTGTCTCTACCTAAGCCCAGCAATAGATTCTACTCTTTTCACCAGGAGATAGCTTTCCCAGAATGGGACTCAACAGATCCAATGAAGGCTATTAGAGTAATTCCATCTTGGTTTGTCTTTACAGACACTTTTTTTTCCCTGTTCAACAGACTTCTAACCATTGGCATATGAGTCTTTTTATATATTCCAAAGATGGTTAAGGGAAACTATAATATTTGTTATTGAAGTTGTTGTGCCCACATTACGGCCTGAGAGTTGGATTCAAATAGAACAGGGCATAAGGATTATTCCCATCTCGTCTTCATACGTATTTCTTCTGTTTTAAAGAATGAATAATTGCAAATGTGCAAATAAGGTTAATATTCTCACTTTAGTGCTGGGAAACTAGATTTTTAACACTAAATATGTCTAATGCCTCCCCAAACCATAAGAACAAGACATTATATATGACTTAATATCTACCCCGCTGTCTTTTTTTTTCTGTGCAGTGGGTAACTATACATGCACATAAATATTTGTTTACCTAAAAAATATAACACTATATATTTTTAACATTCTATGACAGTTTAAATCTCCCCATTTACTGTAATGGCTGAATAAATTCCATAACAGATATAAAATTTTTCCTATCCATTTGGATTAGCTTTATTTGATTTTCAATTTGTACATATTATATTGTAAATATTGTAAAAAAATGTCCACAAAGATAAATCTGTGCATATTTGTCTGGATGTTTGTACATAAGATTCATAAAAAAGAAGTTTTGAATAGAATGCAAGGCTTATTTTGATAGATCCTGTCAAACTTCTCTACAAAAAGATTGTCCCACTTTATGTTCTAAGAGTACATGAGAAATATAACTATTTTTAATATAGGCAACATATGAGATAATAAGAACACTGTACTGTAGATTTCGGGGACTTTATTTTCTTTTGAGGTTTTGGTATTCAAATAAAAAATTTTTATCCAAAATTATAATTTGGCCTATATAACTTACCGATCCTGTAATTTTTAATATGTTTAACTTAATACCAACCTTATGTTTTTACTTAATCTTTACTTATTAAGTGTTGTAAAGATTTATTCTATTTTTATGTGCATGCATGTGTGTATGTCTCAGTCTGAATGAGTATAAGCATGTTTGTAGTGCCTATAGAGGCCAGAAGAATATGTTATAGACCCTGGACCTGAAATTATAGGCAGGTTGTGAGCCACCTGATGTGAGTTGCTGATGAGTTAGTATTGCTTTGATCAGAGAAGCCTATAGCTGTATTTATGGGGTATTATCGCCATTGATAATTGATATCAGAGGTTCAAGCCTACTGGGCGTGCACCAACCCTAGGCTACTGGTACTGCAATATACATGAAAACTAGCTGATCACAATCTAGTGATCAATAAGTAAGCAGCCTTCCTTTGTGATTTATTCACTTCCTTATTAAGTTCCTTCCCTGAAGAAAATGATGGACTGTGACCTGGGAAGCGTAATCCAAAATAAACTTTTTCCTCCCTTTTGGGATTTGTCATAGCAATAAAAAAGTAAACTAGAACAGGTCCTCTGCAAGAGCAGCAAGCACTTCTCACTGCTTAAACATGTCTCCAGGTCCTACTTAATTACTTTAAATCTTTAACAGATGTTTCTTTGCCTATACTAGTTAGAAAGATTTTTCTTGCTTCAATTTTTAAATTTTAGCTGTGCATTATAAATATGATGTGTATATATAAAATCATAAAATTTTGGAGTCTTAATATGCATTTTATATTTATGCATACTTTAACTTTTTCATGGTATCTAAATTTACTCAGTACCAATCGTGTGTTCTCATAAAAGATGAAACATCTAATTTACTTATTTTCCTTCTTTTTTCCTTCTTTCTTTTGAAAGGAGTGGAGAGGCATCAACAAACTATTACATGAGATATTATTTGTACAAAGCAATGAGCTCTGACAAAACTAAACATCTTAGTACCTCTCAGTCAAAGGGTGCAGCATCTCATTCATTACAGAGTTTCCCGTTATCCTTCTGCAGCCTGACTACACAGTGTGTAGACAGCCACTATTCTGTCTGCTACCAGCATAGGCTCCTTTTATCTATTAATTTCTTGCTTTTGTCTGTTGTTCTTTTAAGACAGGGTTTTCCCGTGTATACCAGGCTAGCTTGAAACTTGAGGTCTTCTTATGTCTTTTTGCTCCCAGAGTTGCTGGGATTTTACCTAAGTTTTGTTATGCTCAGAAAAACCATGTCTGTTCTTGCAGACATATCAAAAAATTCATAATATGCAGTGTTTCCTGTGTATCATTTAACCAAATTTATCTTTTGGGATCCATACACATGTTTTCAGTATTAATGCCATATTCTTCGCATTGCTGCAAAGAATTTCATTATATAGAAATAAAATATTTTCATCTACTCTCCTGTTGGCCACTCAGATTGTTTCATTATTGGCTCTTATAAGTGAAGCTCCTGTAAGCACACATGTGCAAGGTTCCTTATGGGTATGTGTTTTCATTTTATTAATTCAGGAATAAAATTTTCAAACAATGGCATCGGTGTGTTTAATGATTAAACTTTTTCTTTAAAATGCTGCCAACTGGGGCTGGAGAGATGGCTCAGTGATTCAGAGCACTGGTTGCTCTTCCAAAGGAACTGGTTCAGATACCTAGGACCCAAATTTAACCACCTCTTAACTGCAGTCCCAGGGAAAGAGATGTCTTCTTCTGGCTTCCACAGGCACTGCACACATGTGGAATACAGACATCCATCCAGTCAAAAACACCTGTACAAATAAAATAATAGGTTAAAAAGACTACTAACTGGCTCCTTCCATAGTTATCGTTTTGTTCTGTTATACTGTGTTACATAGATACAGAAGGCCATTTTTATCCATCCACATGATGTAGTTTGACTCTATCCCCACCATATTCACTGCCCTCCACTTCTTTGCATCTCCCCTCCCCACTGGTTCTCTGTGCTTCTAGGCCTGATTCTACTTCATCTCATCACATGTGACTTCGTGGATCTTTGTAAAATCTGTGACACACCAATGATAGAAAACATGTGGTTCTTGTTTGTCTGGGACTGGTTTAAATTGCTTAACATTATTATCTCAAATACTTTCCTGTACACAGCATAACCTCAGTTTCCTTTATGGGTGAAAACTGTTCCATGATGTGCATTTTCTTTAATGTTTACATTTTTTTTTATCCTTTCTATCGTGAGACACCTGGGTTTGATCCTTAATTTTGCTATTGCAAATAATGCTACAACTATCTCTATGATATGTTGAAGTATTTGGGTAAATACACAGGAATGCTAAAGCTGGATTATAGGGTAGGTGTATTTTTAGATATTCAGGAGACCCAATATTTATTTCTACAGTGGCTACATTAGGCAGTGAGACAATTATTGTCAACCTTGGAGGCCATGGAGTATGGACTCCTCCTTCACAGTCTGCTTTAAGCCACACTTGGTGTTTCCTTTGAGACACTAGAAAAGGAAATATCAATTTTACCTGTCTTGAAGCTTTCAAATAGCATAGGACAATGCAGAAGTCTTAGGGGTTTCTTATATCCTTTCAGAAGAAATCTACTTCCTGGTTAAGACAGTGGAATAGCCTTTAAAAAAAAAAAAAACATTGCCCTAGGTAGAAACATGACTTAGAATCTGCTCTCCAGTTTAATACATTATCTATAATGACAGTTCTGTTGGTCCTTCCCCTAAGAGTTAATACAGCTAGGCCTGTCAACAACCCAACAATGTGGATGGTCTCTTCTTAATCACCATTAAGTTTTAGCTCCAGCTAACCATCATCACTTGTCCTGGTAAAACAAAGGTTTCACTTTAGTGATTTTGGTCTCAGTTACAACCAAACCTTCAGCCCCTGCTGATCAGAACAACCAATTCTTAAAGCTCAAAATATAAAATGACCTTGATAGGCTCTTTAAGTGACTCTCAAATACTCTCTGAAACTTCACAAGCCAGGCCTTCATCATTCACACTGATCTCAGCATCACCTTCTAAGTTCCCATACCAGCTCACTAAGCTTCTTACACTCAATTGCTTTTCTAGGCCAAAGTTCCAAATTCCTTCCACCACTGTCTTTTCCAAAACATTGCTAGGTCTGTCACATCAATAGTCTACTCTTGTACCAATTTAATATCAGGTTGAGAGAAATAGGTTTTTTTCACCTTACAATTCCTAACTCCATCACCGAGGAAAGCCAACCGAGGAAAGCCAACTGGAATAGAAGCCCTGGAGGATCACTGTTTACTGGCTTGTTCTTAAGACTTGCTCAGCCTTTTATACATATATATATATATATATGTATATATATGTATATATATATATAATCACCCAGGAACACTAGAACAAGGGTGGTATGGCCCTCAGTGACCTAGGACTTATCACAATATTTATCAAACTAGAAAATGTGTCACCTCCATGCATGGTCTTTGGTTGATTTCTCGGTCTCTGTAGGCCCTGCTGGGCCCAGATTTTTTGGTTCTGTTAATCTGGAGTTCCTGCCCCTCCAGGTCTTTCTACTCACCCCCTCCCCCTTCTTCCATAAGATTTCCTGTACTCTGCCCATACGAGTCTCAGCATCTGCTTCCATACCCTGATGGGTAGCGTCTTTCAGAAGCTCTCTGTGGTAGGTGCCTGTCCTATTTTCTGTCTTCTCCCACTTCCAATGTGATTTCCAATGTTTGTCCTTCTGAACGAGGATTAAGCATCTTCCAAAGGGGTTCTCCTTCCTGTTTCGCTTTTTTAGGAATATAGATTTTAGTATGTTTATCTTATATTACATGGCTGATATCCACTTATAAGTGAGTATGTATTATGTGTGTCTTTCTGCTTCTGAGTTACCTCGCTCAGGATGAATTCCATCCGTTTGCCTGCAAATTTCATATATTCCTTATTTTTAGTAGCTGAGTAGTATTCCATTGTATAAATGTACCACAAATTCTGTATCCATTCTTTGGTTGAGGGACATCATGGCTGTATCCAGATTCTGGCTGTTACGAATCAAGCTGCTATGACCTAGACTTCCTGTTCAGATGTAGCCCAATGGTAGCTCAGTCTCCAAGGGTGTCCCTTAGTAAAGGAAGCAGTGAAAGTCTCTGCCTTGAACTTGGTTACATGCTCTTTGATCACCTCCCCCTAATGGGGTGGCCTTATCAGGCTTCAGAGGAAGAGGATCCAGCCAGTCCTGATGAGACCTGATTGGCTAGAATCAGATAGTAGGGGAGAAGGACCTGCCCTATGAGTGGACTACAGAAGGGGCATGGGGGCAGGGAGAGAAAGGAAAGGTGGGAGGGAGGGTCTACAGCTGGAATGTAAAGTGAATACAGTGTAAATAATAATAATTGTTATTATTATTATTTATTATTTTTAAAATAGGAAAAAAAGAAAGAAAGAAAATGTTTCATGAGCTTGCCCCCACTGGCCAATCCCCTGGGAGCACTTTCTCAGTTGACTTTTCCTCTTCCAAAATGACTCTAGCTTGTGTTGAGCTAACATAAAACCTCAACAACCCACTAGATGATTGCTGTTCTGATGGATGAGATACAATCCTAATTTAGTTTGTTTGCAGTATTTGATGGCTTTTGATATCAAACACTTTTAAAATATCTCTTGGCACTTTGCTTTTCATATTTTGAAAATATTTCATCACCCCATTTACTGATTGTATTTGATTTTTGGTTATTTGGGTTTCAGAATTCTTTAGGTATTTTATCCTGTAAATTCCTGCTGGATGTACATCTGTCAAGAACATTTTTTCCACTCTGTAGGCTGTTTTTTCACATGATTATTTGTTTTGCTGGGTAGAGGGTTTTTTTTTGTTTTTTTTTTTTGTTTGTTTGTTTGTTTTTAAATTTCATAAAACCCCATTTACAAAGACTGGTTTTTATTTCCTGAGAGGCTGGCATCTTGTTTGGAAAGTCTTTGTACTTCTGCCTTGAAGCAATTTCTTCCCCTTTCCTCTGTCATTCCAAAGTTTCAGATCTTACGTCAAGAACATTGCTTCACCAGAAATTTATTGTGTGCAGGCTGTGAGAGAGTGATAGGATTTGATTATTACATATGTGAATATTTAAATTTCACAGTGAAATTCAAACTGTCATTTGTTGAAGAGATTGTCTTTTCTCCAGTTTATAGCTTTGACATCTTTTGTCAAAAATCAGGCTTTATTAGTTATATTGGTTTATATCTGGGTCCCATTTTTCCTTCCTCTTCTACATTTCTCTTTTGTGCAATCATATAGTTTTGTTAAATTGTCTCTGTAATATGCTTAAAAAGGGGTATGATTGTTTTTTTTTTTTTTTTTTTTTTGCCTAGGATTGCTTTGGATATCTTGAGTTCTTTTGCTTCCATATGAATACTGAAGTTTTTTTTTTTTCCTTTCCGTAAAGAATGACATTAGAATTTTTAAAATTTTTTTTATTTATTATTTATTTCAATTTATTCACTTTGTATCCCAGCTGTGGCTCCCTCTCTTCTCCCCTCCCAATCCCACCTTCTTTCCCTTTACTCCCCTTATGCTCCTCCCCTAGTCCACTGAAAGAGGAGGTCCTCCTCCCTCTCTATCTGACCCTAGCCTATCAGGTCTCATCAGGACTGGTTGCATTGACTTCTTCTGTTGCCTGGCAAGGCTGCACTACCGAGGGGAAGGTGATCAGAGAATCTACCACTGAGTTCATGCCAGAGAAAGTCCCTGATCCCCTTACAAGGGGATCCACTTAGATACTGAGTCTAAGGGCTACATCTGAGCAGGGGTTTTAGATTCTATCCATGCATGGTCCTCTGTTAGGGTATCAGTTTCTACAGGGCCCCCAGGGCCTAGTTTTTGTTTTTGTTTTTGTTTTTGTCTGTGTTGTTCTCCTTTTGTAGCTCCTATCTCTGCCAGGTCTTTCTATTTCCCCCCCTCTTCATAAAATTCCATGAACTCTTTAATAGGATTTAATTTAATGAATCTTTAGAGTGTTTTTGGTCTCATAGTCGTGTTTACAACATTAATTCTTCTCATCCATCTGTATGTAAGAACCTTCTTATCTTCTATAGTCCCTCTACCTTCTTTATCTGTGTTTTCAAGTTATCATTTTTTTGTTTTTTGTTTTTCTTTCTTTATTAATTATTATTATTTTTTTTACAATGTCTTCACTTTGTATCCAGGCTGAAGTACCCTCCCTTGTCTCCTCCCAATCCCACCCATCCTCCCTCCTCTTTTCATATGCCCCTTCCCTAGTCCACTAATAGGGGAGGACCTCCTCCCCTTCTACCAAGTTTTCATTTTAAGTACTTCCACTACTTTAGTCAGTTTTAGACCCCACCCCTTTTGAAGCAATTGTGAATGGGATTGGTCTTTCGAAGTCTTTCTCGGTGTGCTTCTTCCTGACATATAGGAAGCTATTGCATTTTGTATATTTTTTTTTTCCCTGACACTTAGATGAAAGTGTTTTTCAAATCTGATAATTTTCTTGTGGTGTCTTTGGGATCTTGTATGTATTTAAAATCATATCATCTTCAAATATTGATACTCTGGCTTCTTTTTATATCTGTCCCCCTTTCTTTCTTTCTCTTGTGTTACTGCTTTAGGCAAAATTTACAGCACTGTGTTAGTAAGAGTGACAAAAAGGGAAAGCCTTGACTTTTCCTGGATTTATTTGAAATGCTTTCAGTTTGGGTTTTTTGTTTGTTTGTTTGTTTGTTTTTGTTGTTGTTTTCACTTAACAAATTGTTGGCTGTAGGTTTGTTAGAAAAAGACTTTATTATATATATTTATTATATATTATATTATATTATATTATATCATATTTATTATGCATTAATATATTATATATTTATTATATTCATTATAATATATTTATTATATTAGACATGTTCTTTCTTCTCCTAGTTTCTAAAGGCTTTTTATTAAATACAGATTTAGGATTTTACCAAAAGTTTTCTTGCATCTATTGAAATGATAATGTTGTTTCTGTCTTTGAATTAATTTATGAATTATCTATGCAAATAGATTTATATTTTTATATGTTGAATGATCCTTGCATTATTAGAATGTAACCAACATGATCATAATAGTGAATGATCCTTTTGATGTGTTCTTAAGTCTAGTTTGCAAGTTTTTTTTAACTTTTTTATTTTTTATTAATTACACTTTGTTCATTTTGTATCCCCCCATAAACCCCACCCTCCTCCCCTCCTGATCCCACCCTCCCTCCTCTTTCTGCATGCATGCCCCTCCCCAAGTCCACTGATAGGGAGGTTCTCCTCTCCTTTCTGATCTTAGTCTATCAGTTCTCATCAAAAGTGGCTGCATTGTCCTCTTCTGTGGCCTGGTAGGGCTGCTCCCCCATCAGGGGGAGGTGATCAAAGAGCAGGCCAATCAGATTATGTCAGAGGCAGTCCCTCTTCCCATTACTAGGTAACCCACTTGGACACTGACCTGCCATGGGCTACATCTGTGAAGGGGTTCTGGGTTATCTCCATGAATAGTCCTTGGTTGGAGTATGAGTCTCTGGGAAGTTCCCTGTGTTCAAATTTTCTTGTTCTGTTGCTCTCCTTGTGGAGTTCCTGTCTTCTCCAGCTCTTACTATTTCCCACTTCTTACATAAAATTCCATTCACTCTGCCCGACATTTTATTGATAATTTTTGCATGTATGTTCATCAGGGACACTAGCCTTTGAATTTTTATTTATTTATTTTTTTTTGTTAATTTTGCCATTAACTGGTTTGAATGTCAGGGTAATTCTAATTCTAGTTTAGAAGAATTTACCAGCATTTTTTCCTTTTCTATTTTGTGGACTTGAAGCATGATTGGTACTAGTCCTCCTTCAAAGTTCTTACCTAATTTCTGTACTGAATCTGTCTGAATCAGGACCCTTAATTATAAGGCTTGGTTATTATTTTATTCTTAATACTTCTTACATGTCTGTTATTTACCTTTCCCTAGTTTAATTTTGGCATATGTATATAAAACTTCATCTGTTTGGTAAAATATAATTTGGTAAAATAAAATATAATTTGGTAAAATATAATTTGGTAAAATATAATTTGGTAAAATATGTCATGGTGATTTTTTTAGTTTTATTGGCATCTGTTTTTTTTTAGTTTTTAATATATTTTTTTAATTTTTTGTTTTTATTTATTCATTTGACTACCAGGTCCAGGTCGTAGCCCCCTCCTTCCTCTCCTCCTAGTTCCACCCTCTCCTCTGTTTTCCCTATCCCCCTTCTCTTATTTCTCAGAGCAGGGTAGCCCCACCCACCCATCCACCTCAGCATTTCAAGTTGCATCAGGACTGAGCACATCTTCTTCCTCTGTGGCCTGGAGAGAGTGACTGGAAAGCAGGCAACAGAATCCATGTCAGAGTCAACCCCCATTCCTCTTACTAAGGAATCTATGTGAGGACCAAGCTGCCTATCATCTACATCTGTGTAAGGGTGCAAGTTCAATCTATGCATGGTCCTTGGTTGGTGCTTCAGTCTCCACAGGCTCCCCTGGACCACAGTTAGTTGACTCTGTTGGTCTTCTTGTGGGGCTCCTGTCCCTCTCTGGGTCTTTCTATCCTTTCCCCAACTCGTACACAAGGCTCTGTGCATTTCACCCAACGTTTGGCTGTGGTTCCATCAGGTACTGGGTGTAGCCACTCAGAGGACAGTTATGCTTGGCTCCCCTCTGTAAGTATAGCAGAGTATTTATATATGCAAATGACAAATGGGCCGAGAAAGAAATTAGCGAAATCACACCCTTCACAATAGTCACAAATAATGAAGTCTCTTGGTGTAACTCAAAACCAAGCAAATCAAAAACCAGCATCAAGTCTCTGTAGAAAGAAACTGAGGAAGATATCAGAAGATGTAAAGATCCCCCATTTTTGTGGATCAGTAGGGTTAACATGATAAAAAGGATAGTATGATATAGTCGTGCATTAGTTACTGAGATTAGGGGTGGAAGTGAAGTAGATTACATATGGTTAGGGAGAAGTATTAGAACAACTAGGAAAATGAGATCGGACAAGGAGATATGAGGTGAAACTGAGATACTGCTAGGGTCTACATGAGTTAAATATTATTAAAGCTATGGAAGATTATAATAAATAAATAAAAGAGAATGGAGGGCAGAGGTGTAAGTTAAAAGGAAAGTATATCAATTATGCATAGGAAGACCACAAAGAGTATACAATAGTACAGCAGATAGAGGAACATACAGGTCATAAATAAACAGGTCATATATAAACCAAACCACAGCCACTCTTAGAAATTCAAACAAGAGTAAAGATAAAAATTTAAAAAATGTATAAAAAATAAACATAAACTATAATCAAGGAATATTCAATTAAACAATATTCTAGCTCTCATACTGTTCCTTAGTGGGATGGCTGTTTCTTATATTTATTTTTATTTTTTATTATGTCTGTGTGTCTAGGTAGTGGGAATGTGTACATGTGAATGCAAATATCCTTAGGGGTCAGAAGATAGAGTCAGACCCCTGGAGTTAGAGGTGGTTATGGGCTCCTGGACCTGAGCTCTGGGAATGAAACTCCTGTCCCCCTAAAGAACAATAAACATTCTTAATGCTGAGCCCTTTCTCCACATTCCTGGATGAGATATTCATTTTTTTTCTCCCTCTGACATTTCTTGTAGCAAACGTCATTGATGGTGGAGGTAAAAATGTAAAATTCTATCTCAAATCTATAAAACTAGAGTTGAAGTATAAATTGCACCAGTGGAGTTTAGAACCATTACTTTTTGGAGTTTATGGTACAACGAGGCTTTACTGAGTAGGGTTTCCTCAGTTCCCTTCTGGCTTCTCTTGTCAAATTTTTTAGCTATTTTTTTTTTTTTTAGAATTTATTTACTTTATATCACTTTTTATGTAGCCCCTTCCCTCATCTCCTCCAGGTCCCACCTTCCCTCCCATTTCCCCCATCCTCCTCCCTTAGTCCTCAGAGAGGGGGAGTCCTCCTCCCCTACCACCTGACCCTACCCTATCAAGTTTCATCCAGACTGCCTCCATCCTCTTCCTCTGTGGCATGGCAAGACTGCTCCACCAGGGGGAAGTGATCAAAGAGTAGGCAGGCAAGTCAGTGTCAGAGATAACCCCTGCTTCCCTTACTAGGCCACCCACATGGAGGCTGAGCTGCCTATGCATCTCGCTCTGCTTTCTTCTTGGATGTCAGTATATAGTCAATGTGAAATGCTTTCTCTGTGCATGCTATTTGCATTTATATATTCAGTAGTGACCTGAAGAACAAAATTCAGCCTGAGCATCTAAGTATTTTCTCCTATGACCTCTCTAGGCCAACTTTCTCCACTTTTACTGGTGGGTTGTTTTTGTTTTTTTTGTGTTTTTTTTTTTTTTTTGTCTTTTTCTTGATTTAAAGTCATTTGCATATGCTGAAAACAAAAATAAAACCTTGTCAAATATATGTATGCAAATATTTTCTCCCAATTAGGGCATACCATTATGTTGTCTTCATGATAGCTTTCAAGTAGCAGAAGTTTTAATTCTAATGAGATCTAATTTAACATTTTTCCCTACATTTGTTTTCTTTCAAGTGAAGTACTTCTTGAAGAAATTTTAACATGCTGGAATGTTTTATGTTTTTTCTTCAGAAGTTTGAACGTTTCCATCTGACCTACTCCAAATTAGTTTTGCAGCATGGTGGAAAGTAGGGGGTCAAAGTTCTAATTTTCCCATATGGATTTCCAGTTCTTCGGCACAATTATGACTTAGTTTTAAACTACTCGGGAGTCTGACATAGCTACTGAGGCCACCATTTATCAGCTCTGGCCTCACAGTCCCTGGCTCTATGATACTTCATGCCATAGAGTCTCTCATAGGGCAGTCTCTCTTCTCACCCTCACCCAAGAGAGCATGGACAATGCTAGTGCATACATCTCATTTGTTCTTTCATTCTCTTTTATCTTATAGATTCGATGTCACAATAAGCATTAGACTTATGGAAAACCTGGATAGCAATGGCACTGATGGCTCCACATCTCCCCTCAAAGCTGCAGGTAGTGCTCATTGTCTACAGCAACAGAATTTGCCATCTTTGAGCACTCCTCTGATGTCATGTTCCGGAGAACACTGTTGTGTCTTCAGTCATATTCCCCGTCTGCCTCACTATTTCCATACGAACTTTGAGCCATATTTTCTAGTATCATGCTTATACATGGCAGCCATTCTAGATAAATTCATATTAGCAGGGTTTTTTTTTTCTTAATCATTTCTTGAAAATGTGAAACAGCTATATATTTTCTCTTCAGGTAATTATGAAGAAGGCTGTGAATGCAAAGCTTGCCTGACAATTTCAGATGTGTTTGACTCTGGTTATAAGCACCGTGTTGTGTATTTGCTGATGATTCACAGAGTTTCTCATTAATTCCAGTCTCTTTTCTGAATATAAAATTAGTTTCAGTCTTCCTTTTGAACACCTCCATGTATGCAAAGGTAACACTCAAGACACTTAAAAATTCAGTATGTTAATATGAGCTTTATCCTCTGCTCAACATATTGTCTACAGTTTTCTGTCACTAAACAGAATCAGCACCCACCCATCTCTCAGGTTAGAGGCCCGTATATCAACTCTGGGTTGAAATCATTTCTAGCTTCTCCCAGGTGAGCAAGAATGACCTCACTTAAAACCATACCCTAGTGGTGTCAATTAACTCTTTCACATGTCCAGAGAAGCTCCTTTCTGTGTCTTATAAACTTGTGGAATTATGGCACCGTATTGTGTCCACTTCTGATTCACAGTCATATTCTAATGAACGTGCTGTTTACTTCATTGACAAATCAATTGTATTTCCTTAAACATAACCAATATTTTCCTTCTTCCTCTTCGTTCTCCTCCTCCTCTCCTTTTCCCCTCTTCTTCCTCGTATCTTTTCTGAACATAACTGGCAAACACCTTAATTTACTCATATGTAGCTCCTCAGCATACTGCTCCTCTCCTAGACTTGTTCATGGGATCCTAGAAAATGAACATTCTAGGTAAAAGGGAGAGCACCTTCCTCCAGCCTCCTGGAAACCATGTCTCCATTCCAGGGAACTGCATCCGAAGGTTTTGTGGATGGCTCTCTTTGTGAGAAGCTCCAAGGAGAAGCTCCTGGCAAGGACCAGTGTGTGACAGAATCTGCAGCCATGGCTGTTTCTCCTACAGCTCTTCTTGAGGTGAGTCCTTTCCTCTAGCATAACATTATGTATGCCTGCAGTAGGTTTTTCTTTCCCTTTGTCCTTAACAGGTGCGGTGATGATATAATAAAAATCTTTTCATGATTCTGAGATGCATTTATTAGAAATGCATGATGAGATTAAGACGATGATTCCTGAAGCAACTCAAAACTCAGGAAAGTTTTAAGAAACTTTAGTAGAGAGCATACTGTCTCTTGAAGCACAAAATTATTCTCCAAAAAGCACATTATATCCTCTGACTCAGAAAACAGCCCTTGCAAGAATGGATCATAGAAGTTAATGAATACACATAAACAAAAGAACATTCCTTCAAGAACAAGGAAGTAGGTACCAGAACATCAGGCAGTCAGAAAACAGAAAAGGTTGACCAAGAGTTAACCAGCTCTCATGCCAACAGATTAAATCTTCTTGTCTTGGCTGCGGCTGTGAAGGACAGAAATATAGATACTGTCAGTGTAGATTCAGATAAAAACTTGCAAAGCTCATTGTATAGGCTTCCAGTTAGGTATTTAAAAGACAGTGCACTAACCACAGTGACCACAGAGATGTGCTTATCTATGGGGGCATAAAGTTAAATATCTCCCTAGGAAAATAAAGCACATGAGAAAGAAACTTATTAAAAAAAAAAAAAAAACCTTTTCCAGAGTGGTTGTACAAGTTTACATTTCCACCAGCAGTGGAGGAGGGTTCCCCTTTCTCCACAACCTCTCCAGCATGTGCTGTCACTTGAGTTTTTGATCTTAGCCATTCTGATGGGTGTAAGGTGAAATCTCAGGGTTGTTTTGATTTGCATTTCCCTGATGACTAATGACGCTGAGCATTTCTTAAGTGTTTCTCTGCCATTCGATATTCCTCTATTGAGAATTCTCTGTTTAGTTCTCAGACAGTTAGAATACCTCTTCCTCAAAATCCAGCCATACCACTTCTAGGCATATATCCAAAAGAGGCTCAAGGACACAATAGGATATTTGCTCAACCATGTTTGTAGCAGCTTTATTTGTAATAGCCAGAAGCTGGAAACAACCAAGATGCCCCTCAACTGAGGAATGGAAACTGAAAGTATGGTACATCTACACAATGGAATACTATACTAACTCATATGGACATATAATATAGGATAAAGTTACTAAAATCTGTACACCTAAAGAAACTAATCAAGAGGGAGAATTCTGGCTAAAATGCTCAATCCTTATCCAGAAAGGCAAAGAGGATGGACATCAGAAGAAGGAGAAGACAGGGAACAAGTTAGGAGCCTGCCACAGAGGCTCTGCCCTGCAGACTATCAAAGCAGATGCTGAGACTTATGGCCAACTGTTGAGCAGAGTGCAAGGAATCTTATGAAAGAAGTGGGAGTTAGTAAGACCTGGAGGAGACAGGAGCTCCACAAGGAGAGCAACAGATCCAAAATTCTGAGCACATGGGTCTTCCCTAGACTGATACTCCAACTAAGTAGCATGCATGGAGATAACCCAGAACCTCTGCACAGATGTAACCCATGACAGTTCAGTCTCCTAGTGGGTTCCATAGTAATGGGAACAGGGACTGCTTCTGACATGAACTGATTGGCCTACTCTTTGATCACCTCCCTCTGAGGGGGGAGCAGCCTTACCAGGCCACAGAGGAAGACAATGCAGCCACTCCTGATGAGACCTAACAGACTAGGATTAGAAGGAAGGAAAAGAAGTCCTCCCCTACCAGCAGACTTGGGGAGGGGCATGCATGGATAAGGAGAAGGAAGGGCAGAATTGGGAGGGGAGGAGGGAGGGAACTACAGAAGGGATGCAAAGTAAATAAAGTGTAATTAATAAAAATTTAAAAATAAAAAACATTTTAGAGAATCTAGTTTCTTGAAACATAGTTGAGAAAATAAAAGTAAAATTCTATGCTTTGTGACTCTGAAATGAAATAAATACAAAGAGGCTTGAGATATTTGGGGTCATCTCCTTCACAGCAAATGCTCATTTCCTTTGTTATGCTGAGGCTGCATCTCCACCCCAGAGCCCGCCCCCCAACACAGAGAACCTGAACTCTGTTCAGCACCCTTATTTATTTTATTTTTAATTGAACACAAATTACCACATTGCTTATGTTTTGTACATGTTTTTTTTTTTTAATCACAGGAATTTAAAGATACAGGAGTTGAAATTTTTATAAAACTTTAACCCTGAAAGTTTTGGAATTCTCTAAATAAATAGAAACCAAATAAACAGTGTCTTTAATTGGAGAACAATATGTTGAATTAGAAGTGAGTATGCTTGCAAAATGAGCTTGACTGGTTCTTGGTGCTCTATTTAAGACGACTCTTACTTCTTGCTTAGTGATCCTGGCTTTCTCCTTAGATGGGAAGGCTAAGTCCAACTAATACACAAAATATAAGAAGACTTTATTTTATTCTTAGGTCCAGCCTGCAGCCTCAGGATACAACACCTCCGTTTGCGACATTGTTTTTTCCTTTGTCTGCACACTAAAGAATGCAGTTTATTTTGGGTCCCAATGACTGAATTCATTCTACAATCACAATGTCTAGGATTCTGCTTGAATTGAGAAATGAGTCTCAAGGGTTTAACTTGGGCCATCCAGAGGATTTTTCTTTTCTCTTTTAAATTTTAATTTATTTATTTATTATTTAAATTTTATTAATTACACTTTATTCATTTTGTATCCCCCATAAGCCCCTCCCTCTTCCCCTCCTGATCCCACCCTCCCTCCCCTTTCTGCATGCATGCCCCTCCCCAAGTCCACTGATAGGGGAGGTCCTCCTCTCCTTCTTTCTGATCTTAGTCTATCAGTTCTCATCAGAAGTGGCTGCATTATCATCTTCTGTGGCCTGGTAAGGCTGCTCCCCCTTCAGGGGGAGGTGATCAAAGAGCAGGCCAGAAGCTGGAAACAGCCCAGATGCCCCTCAACTGAAGAATGGATGCAGAACTTGTGGTACATCTATACAATGGAGTATTACTCAGCAATGAAAAATAAGGAAATCATGAAATTTGCAGGTAAATGGTGGGACCTGGAAAGGATCATCCTGAGTGAGTTGTCCCAGAAGCAAAAAGACACACACAGTATATACTCACTCATATAAACATACAACATAGGATAAACCCGCTAAAATCTGTACATCTAAACAAACTAAGCAAGAGAGAGGACTCTAACTAAAATGCTCAATCCCCATCCTGAAAGGCAAAGAGGATGGACATCAGAAGAAGAAGAAAACAGGAAACAACCTAGGAACCTGCTACAGAGGGCCTCTGAAAGCCAGAAAAAGAAAACAGGAAACAACCTAGGAACCTGCCACAGAGGGTATCTGAAAGCCTCTGCCCTGAAGACTATCAAAGCAGATGCTGAGCCTGATGGCCAACTGTCGGGCAGAGTGAATGGAATTTTAGGTAAGAAATGGGAAATAGCAGGAGCTGGAGAGGACAGGACCTCCACAAGGAGAGCAACAGAACAAGAAAATTTGAACACTTTTATATGAAATTTAAAAGGCAATTTCCCAGAGACTCATACTCCAACCAAGGACTATTCATAGAGATAACCTAGAACCCCTGCACAGATGTAGCCCATGGCAGTTCAGTGTCCAAGTGGGTTACATAATAATAGGAAGAGGGACTGCCTCTGACATCCAGAGGTTTTTTGCAAGCCTGTAAGACCTTTTCAAGGCAAAAGACAGAAAGGAAGTTTGTAGATTTATTTATTTTTCTTAAACTTTAGCATTGTTCTGCCTACTCGGTGCCTCACAGAAGCAGGAAAACCTGGCTCAAGCTCCATCCCATGGAACCAGGATCCGTATAGTTGTTAGTCAGTCTAATGTAAGGACGCTGTATACACAGTTTTTAAATATCAAGTTTCATATGAAAACAAAGTTTCTTTTCTGTTACAATACACATCACAGCCTTCTATGTTAAGATTATGCTAATAACACAAGCAGCAAAACTGTAAAGTAGATTCCACAATAGGTACATCAGTGAATAAATTTCCTCTGTCCTGTCACTTGAGAAGCTTATCATTTCCAAACAAGCTACCTTTGCTGTAACCTCAGTGAGACGGACATGGCACTGTGTCTTCATGAAAACAGCCAGCTAACAACTTGCATGTCTCTCAGCTTTTTGGTCATCTTAATAATTTGACCAATTTTGCAATATTTTGTTTGTCCACAGAGTTGTGAGTTGACATTCCATAGTAGCCCTGCTCTGTGTTTCGCTATTGCTTACGTTTAGATGAGGGAGGCGCTCTTGAAGCTCTACCCATACCTCCTGAACTATTTGCTACATCTGGATCTAAGAGGGGCAGAGAGTATCTTCAATTACTCACCAGGCTCCAACAGGTGGCTAAATACCTGTGGTCTCACGGGTGCCCTGATTGAACTCAGTGGGTCACAAAACAACAAAGTCATGAATGTGAGAAAGGGACTTGTGGGGACCAGTAGAGTTAACAGGATGGAGAGAGATGGGAGGGGTTTGGAGTGAGAATATCAGAATGCAATATGTGCATAGACGAAATTCTCAAAAAAGAACAAAACTAAAAGTTGCAAAATTGCACCTTAATTGACATATTAAAACACTAACTGTATGTGTTAATGCTGTTGCCTGTACCATTTCCATATCGAGAAGCCTTGTGCAGTGTGTAAGTCATGTTAAAGATGCCTTCTTCTTTAATCAGAAGTCATTTCTCCATTGTTAAAAATACTCAAAATTATTCCACCCAGCTATCTTAAAAGTTTATTGGTATCATTTACTTCCAACTATGTATGTTTAACTACAGTTATAAGCTAATAGCAGATGAGTTTTATACCATAAAGCATTATTTTTAAAAATGTTTCACTACGGCTACGTTAAAATACAATAAGAGTAATGAACATTAGTTGTGTGCTAGGTGATGAACATTAGTTGTATGCCAGCCGTGTGCAGGCAATTTTGTAATCACATATTTCCAAATATATCTGGGAAGTAGAATTTAGATCATCATTTTTTCCTAATAGAGAAATGTTAAGTAAAATAAGTGTCTTAAGTATCTCATCCAACATTATAAAACTGCTAAGAGTATGTACATATATTTGCATAAGCAGGCTTTTATATAGAAAATTGTGTATTTTAATAAACTTATCTCTCAAAGCACAGCTTTCCTATTAATTAACTATGTTCCTAAAATAAACTTTAAAATACAGTCTTGATTTAACCTGTATCTATGGATTATTTTTAACGTAATGACAATTGCAACATATTTATTACAGTTTTTTTCTGACTTCGTGTACATGTTATTACCATTCATAAATAGTCGTATTCAAGAGAATAAATGCAGACTATATACTCAGGTAGCCTCTTAGTTTAATTTCTCTATAATCTTGACAAAGAAAGAAACATCTTAATGACTTAAAACACTCTTAAATAAGCAGACTCATTGAATATTCCAAAGGCCCCAATTGCCAGAAAAGATAAGATTTGGTGGATTTAATACAATTGCCTCCTCAAGAAAATTTCAATTTTTTGGGAATTGAAGTTGATCCTCCCATCAATTCTGCAGAACATTTGAAACTTGAAAACGTTTTGATGAGTACTTGAATAGCAAATTTGCAGTTTTATTAAAGTTGAATCTCTAAGACATTTATTCTGATTAATACAGAAATCGGTTTATCCTGGGCCTCTGGGAATAGGTTCTAAGGGTCATTGCTCTATGGGGTAGTGCTGGCAGTCCGAAGTGCAGACAGATTTTACTGACACCCCTAGACAATGGGATCTTATGCTGTGAGGTAAGTTAACCACTGAAGCCCTAACTTCTACAAGATAGCATCTAATGAACATGAGGTTACCCTGGATTTTCTGGTAAATTTTATGGTATAATAACGTTTGGTCATAAAATGTATTGGAGGCTAGCAAGATGATTCAACTGGCAAAATGTCTTGAAGCGAAGGCTGGCAATCTAAGTTTAACCCCCAGTCTCACAGGACAGAGGAGAGAAACTGACTCTAACAAGTTGTCCTCCGCATGTGTACATGACATGGGTGTGTTCCCACTTTACAAAAATAATGCTAAATAAATATAACATATTTCTTTAAAAAACAACTGATGAGCTTAACTTGATCAATGATGTCACCAAAAGACAGGCAAGCTATAATAAAGTTTATGCATTATCTTCCCCCAAACAAAGCAAGATATCTTATCCCTATTTCTGGTCCTTCATTTTATTACTGCCTCTTTGAATAATATTTTCTCAGAAGAGCAAGAAGAGATAGACTTCTACATCTTCCAAAGCAGAGATCACATACAATGATCACAGAGATGTAATTTGGAAAGATAATTAGAGGGAAACTACCTATTCCATGACTTCAGCACAGTTAGGAAATGAGCAGGTAAAACAAATTTATCCTATGAAAAGCAATGTGTACAAGGAGGGGCTGGAACCAAGGGCAGAATAGCTTAGGAGGTGAGACTTCCATGAGTTTTTTAAATTTATCTATTGCTTTATTAATTACAGCTTATTAACTTTCTACCTCAGCTGTAGCCCTCTTCCTAGTCTTCTCCCAATCCCATCCTCCCTCCCTCATCTGCTCTCATGCTCTATCCCAAGTCCACTGATAGGGGAGGTCCACCTCCCCTTCCCTCTAATCCTAGTCTATCAGTTCTCATCAAGACTGGTTGACTGGCTGCATTCTCTTCTACTGTGGCCTGGGGAAATTGATCAAAGAGCAGGCCACTGAGATCATGTCAGAGACAGTCCCTGTTCCCATTACTAGGGAACCTACTTGGATACTGAGTTGCCATGGGTTACATTTGTGCAGGAGTTCTAGGTTATCCCCATGAATGGGCATTGGTTGTAGTATCAGTCTCAGAAAAGACCTCTGTGCCCAGATTTTTTTCTCTTTCTCCTTGTGGAGCTCCTGTCCCCTCCAGATCTTTCTAGCGCTCACTTCTTTCTTAAGATTCCTTGCTCTCTGCCCAAAGTTTGGCCATGAGTCTCAGCCTAAGATCAAAAACTCAAGTGACAACACATGCTGGAGAGATTGTGGAGAAAAACCCTCCTCCACTGCTGGTGGGAATGTAAACTTATCCAACCACTTTGGAAAGCAATCTGATGTTCTCTCAGACAATTAGGAATAGTGCTTATCCAAGATGCAGATATACCACTCCTAGGCATATATCCAGAAGATGCTCAAGTACGAAACAAGGACATTTGCTTAACCATGTTTGTAGCATCTTTATTTGTAATAACCAGAATCTGGAAACAACCCAGATGTCCCTCAATTGAGGAATGGATACAGAAATTGTGGTTCATTTACACATGCAATGCAATACTACTCAGCAATTAAAAACAAGGAAATCATGAAATTTGCAGGAAAATGGTAGAAACTAGAAAAAAAATCATTCTAAGTGAAGTATCCCAGAAGCAGAAAGACACACATGGTATATACTCACTTATAAGTGGATATTAGACATATAAGATAGGATAAACATACTAAAATCTCTACACCTAAAGAAGCTAAGCAAGAAGGAGGACCCTGGATAAGATGATCAATCCTCATTTCAAAAAGGCAAATGGGATGTACGTCAGAAGAGGAAGAAAACTGGGAACAGGACACTAGCCTACCACAGAAGGCCTCTGAAAGAATCTAGCCTGCAGCATATAAAAGCAGAGGCTTCCATGAGTCTTAATCCTCAGCTGTAATACAAAGTGGAAGCGGAGTGCCACCCTTTTAGAAGAGGGCACTGTTTATATTGTAACCACTTAATATTTGTCTTGCCTTACGTCATTTAGAAACAAGTTATTGCTTGACACATATCCTCCTTATGAGTGGAGGATTGGAAAGGACTAAGATCAGAGGCATTGAGCAGGAAAATGACTCCAGTTCTCTTCACCCAAAGCCCTCGTGCACATATCACTGGCAGATAGCATTAAAGGATGCAATGTCCTGAATGTCCTGCATACTTTGTCACTTGTCATTAAATTCACGAGCACCATGCTGGACAGCCTCTTCTTTAAAGTTTTACAACTGAGTAGAAGCTGTGAATTATACAGATATTTATGTCTTACACTGAGAATGTATCATTTTGGAGTGTTGACTCGAAAGCATATGTTCTTTAGTTACATACAGGCCATGTGTATATATTGTATATAAGTACTGAAATACAAACACATACATAGAACACTTATTGCTATTACCAATTATTAAGAACATTATAAACCAAACAAATTTCATCATGATTTTGCTAGTTGTGATAATTAGCTCAGCTTTTCTGATGTTGTAAAAGTTATATACATTTTCTACTGTTTGATAAGCCATATTTTTCTTATTCTTTCACACTTTTAAAATGAAATTTTATAAAATAAGAAATTCATTTGTTTTTATCGCTTATTAACTTGTGTATCTCATAAGCTTTAGTAATTAAGATATATGTCATCTTAGACTTCTGACTATGATCAAGTATAGTGTCTGTTCTTATAAGTTTAATTGTTGAGCTACGGCAGGAAGTCCAGATAGGAAATTCAAACAATAAGTAAGCCCCAAATATTTTGTTTTTTATTCCTTTGTGTCCATTATTGTTGATAAGTCAAATAAATTTTTGAGAGGTCAGCACGCTTGTAAATAAAATGAAGGAGGTGGTCTAAAAGTGTTTGTCAGATGTATAGATTTTGTGATTGTTGCGAGTTTTGGTCATTTGTGAAGTGTACTTTTTTTTTGTAAAAGAGTCTAGCCTATAGTCATATAAACTTCTTGTAAATAGTCCTGGTTCTTCTATAGAGGGCAACAATAGCAAATGCAGAAATGACTTTTTCTCATAATTCAGTGCTTTTTGAAAATTTCAAATACTCCAATGGATACACAATTCTACACTCAATTCCATTTTATTTTACTGAATGCATTGAGTCATTCTTTTTTTCCCCCTTTTTTTCCATCTGCTTTCAGGTAACAAAATCAACATATTGTCTTTGTAAATAATGTCTTACAAAGCACACACCAAAAGAACATAAAGAAAAAATAATTACTTTCACTCTGACTATTGTTGTTCTAACTGTGCTGGGGAGAGAGAGATTAACACAGTATTGATTGGACTGTCCTGCCTCAGACGTTTTGCATCCTGTTTTTATCACACAGAAATAATACAACCACAGTCTCATGTTAATAATGAGAGAATGCATCCTATTTTAATTTGCCACGTATTAGCCTAATATTTAAACAAGCCCTGGCTGATTAAGTAAGCAACGTATTATTCTGAGAATTACCTACTTTTAATGTGTGTGGTTACAAAAATTTTTGAAATTAACATTGTTTATCTTTAGATTATCGTCTTTGATTATGTCAAATTTGTTATTGTGAAAGTCGACTCATGAAGATGTTTTGTCTACACCTGATGTACTTAAACACCTGTTGCACCTTAGAATTCCCATGGGAGTCTCACATCCTGAACCCTTTGTCTAGCTCTCCAACGTTCACCTCTCCCTGCATCAACATGTATGCCATTCTTATGAGCACAGCAGATCGTCTCCCAGACATGGTTGCCTGTCTCACCTTTTAATTCTCGTTTTCTTTCTCTGACGCAAATACTCCATGAATAACGTCCTACAGAAAGGTGGTGGTGTATCTTTCTTTCTCATTCCCAGAAAAATATTAAGGAAAAATTTCATGCATCATTCTGGGAACTATATCACTTTCTGTTTAATCTGTCTTCCTGGATATTGAACAGATTTAGTTCTTACTATAACTACTTGAATATTACAGTTTTTATTTATAGCTCATATTTATATACAAAACTATTGTAGCTAATCCTTTAATCCCTTGATTTTAGACTTAGTCTATATACACTTAAAGGATTAATATAATAAGTCAGTGACATGAATAGGATCAAGGGAATGCTTTCACGTGATATTGGCTACTCACCAAGTGTGAGTAAAACAGCATGCATTTTTGTAGTTCTTAAAGCATTTAAAGAAAGAATATGCAAGTAGACATTTCCAATACTCGGCGGAGTCCACATTCTCTCAAATATCTTTAAGCTCCATTTAAATTTTATCTATTTCATATAAAATAATTATAGTTTTCTTTCCTGCAAATAAAAGCTTATAATAATAAAAATATGTGAACGTTAATCTTCTTATGGAATAACTGTAGCAGTTTTTATTAGAGTAGAATTCAAATAGCCATGGCCTGTATTTAGCCTGTCCTTTCATGACAAACCCAGAGAGCTAAGGGAAGCAATGAGTACCTTTGAAAAAAACTTTAAAGAATTAAATCCCACAGCCGCTGCCCAATAAACTGCATTGTATAAGTCAAATAACAACCACCTGGAGACAAAATTAATAACCAGGTTAAAATTTTCAGAAAAATTGAAAAGAAGGACCCATACTGAGCAGTCCAAAGCAGTAAAATTTCCCAGAGGGGCAAGCAAAGCGGTGAGTAACCCCAGTAGATGTAAACAGCGGTAGCTGAGGAGAAGTCAGGGTGTGGGTCTTACCATGGGAGCTAAGAGGCATGGCAAGAGAAAAGGGCAAAACACCTCATTTTAAAAGGTATCAAAAGACCAAGAGACCAACTTAACAATAAATTTCTGCTGCTTCATGGCCATTATTTATTAGACACACTGCTGCTACCCAGGAACCCTAGGAACACAGTTAAACTATGCGCAAATGCTTTTGATCAAGTGGAGCTCTATAGTTAACATGGTGTGCCTGGGTAAGAAGGTAGACATGCATGTGGGTGCTTGTACACACACACACACACACACACACACACACACACACACACACACACATATGCACAGCCCAACATGACAAACTTGGAAAGAGTCAGAAGTGCGCTTTTCTTTTTCACATTAAGGACAGAGTAAAGTGGTTGTTGGAGACAGAACCACAGAGGCAGGGGGAAACTGATATTGCTGGTGGCCAAAAACATAATCATGCCAATCAGAATTGCTGAAGACATGAGTCACAGAATCCAACAGAATCGTATCTACAAACAGTTATGAGAGTTTGGACAAAAGGCTAGAATAAAAATACTTTTGTGGTCCAGATCAACCAAAATCTTTGTAGGTGACTTTATATGGAAAATTCCAGAGGGTCCCCAAGTCTGGTATAACATTTTGGTTTTAAACACCAAACTGGGGTAGTAAAATAGCCCAGAGGTTTTTTGGTGTTTTTTTTTTTCTTAAATTCCTGAGGTGCTTTCAGAGACACAACAAACTCAGAAGTAACCACCAAATATTTCCCCAGGTCATGAAATTCAGCCTGAAACAGACTATGCAATCTTTCTGATAGGCGGGGGCCATATTCTCTCAGACATTTGTACTATAATTGCGCTGCCTCTATTTGAATTCAGAACTAAGGAAGAAAAGCAGCAATTTTGTTAAGCCATTAATTTGCCTGTGTTGTATGAAAAAGTTTACCTCATAGGCAGATCTGGAAGTTAAGAATGAGACAGGAGAGAAAAAAGATAACTTTGCACAAGGATGGAAAGAGCCATCTTCCTGAATGCATTAAAATTTCCAAAATGTCTGTTTTGCAAAAATTCAAGGGATAATTGTTCTTAAAATGATTTTCATAATCTTCTATGTGAGATACAAAGCTTTCCCTTGAGAACATCTGGGAGGGTGTGTTTGCAAAACATTTGGTCTAAGAATTGTGAAACAGGAAATAATATCAGAATATCATGCCTGCAAGGAATTGAGGATGGGATGAGATCCCTAGAGCCCACTCAAGGCACTGGATTTCTGTGAGTCACCACCTCCTTTAAGTTTCCATAGCTTCCTCAAACTACAAATTAAGAATCCCTAGTCTAAAAATTAAAAATCTAAAATGCGTCAAAACATGAAAAAATTTTAAGTACCAACGTTCTGCCACAGAATTAAATCCTATAGCCTCTCCCAGGGAAGAGGCTATAGTAAATTCACAGATTTAAAAAAAAAAGTATAATCTCTAGAGAAATACATGCTTTTGAAAAACCACCTTTAGGTAATATATAGAAGGGGTGTGTGTGTGTGTGTGTGTGTGTGTGTGTGTGTGTGTGTGTGTGTTTATGGAAAATTTTCAAACTCTGAAATCTGAAATTTCTGAAATCTCTAACACTTCTCCTAAGCAATTTATTTATGGCACATCCACATAATGTTGATTCTTATGACATAATTGGGTGTTGCAATATATGGCTACAGGACCAGACGATCCCTTTAGAATCAAAGCAGCATCCACGCCATGCATTAGACACGCAAAGCGTCCACAGTAGTCACTGTGTGAGACATTCTTGATGAGGTACCTCTTTTTCTCTGAAGGAAACAAAAGAGACTCTCTGAGGACATTCAGAAGACAAGAACATCAAGTGCTGAACAAGAATGGTCACCAAAGGAAAGCTTATGACACGTTAGGCTGCTCCAATAATCTGTTCTTAGGTTCATGGAAGACCCACTGGAATCAATTTCCAAGTTTACTTCTTCCAGTTAAACATTGCAATACCCCATGTCTATCCTCAAACTTCCACTAATTATCTGTCACATTAAAAACCGCTGTTAAGGTTAATGAATAGCCATGTTACTTCTTTGACTTTAGGCACATGAGCATCAGAGATATAAAAGCAGGGATAAAGGCAACTCAGAAGAACACACATTCATTTGCAAGGATAGAACATTTTGGCAAGATGCTTTGAGAAAGCTGCCTTTGTCCAGGGAAAATTAGGAGGGAGATGGGCAAACACAACTATATTCTATCTTTTGGTACATCGGGATCTATCAAATCAACAGGCATTGATTTATATTTTTAAAAATGAAGCATGAATCAAAATCTCTATTAATTGAGAAAATAATTTGTAGTAACTGTCTGAATGCATTAGTCAATTTGCAATGTCTCTAGATGCAATTTGAAAGGTAGGTGTTCTGAAAGCTTATGTTAGAGAACATATTTTGATACATGTATGTAAGATTGTGCTTTTATCATATATGTTACTTCATGGCAGCACACATGTTACTTGATTTTTTTCCCCTCAATGACAACTTAGAGTTGTCATAGAGTTATGCAGCTGGCTTTGCTCCTGACCTACACTTAAATGACACTCATAGTCAGACTTCAAAGCGCTGGTCTTTGGGTAACTGTTAGAGAGGAATTGCCTTAGCTCTGTCATTTTGGATGATACCGATGGTTGCTTTGTTTTTCACTTGGGTGGAAGTTTGTGACAGAATTGTGAGTAGCCCATAACAGAGCATGAATTTAAAAGAGCTCAGGGAATTCTCTGTTTATAATGCAGTTTCAGTAGTATCTGTATTTTCCTTCTGTGTGATCTTCAGCATCCTGCAGTAGACTCATAAAGCACACCAGCCATCTAGCTCCCATGCCCCTGTTCTAAAATTGTCACCACTGATTGTTCTTCTTCAATGTATGTGGGAGGGTGATATAGAAAGAAAGAGAGAGAGAGAGAGAGAGAGAGAGAGAGAGAGAGAGAGAAAGAAAGAAAGAAAGAAAGAAAGAAAGAAAGAAAGAAAGAAAGAAAGGAAAGAAAGGAAGATTGCTTTGGACTGTTTTTTTTTTTTTTTTCTTTTTTCTTTTTAGTTCCATTCTGTCCATAGTGAATTTCTGGTCCTTGTGTCTGCTCTTTTACCTCTGAAGAAGCAAAGTCCCCCACTTCTCCCCTGACACCTGCAGTGTTCATCAGTACCTCACCGCCCCTCAGCAGATAGATAGTCATGGTCCCTTGTGATAGAATCTTGTTTGTAGCTTCCAGATTGAAATTCCTTTGCAAACTTCCTCACAAACTATAAAGTTCAATTTCTCCCAGTTGCCAAGGAAACAGGCTGAGGCTGTGAGACCAGTGGCCATGGGGTCAGCCCTGTCACGGCTGCCACCTCTCTCCAGGCAGACACAGCCAGAAATCTATGTCCCTAAACGGGAGCAGTTGCATTCCTGTTGAACACAACACGCAGTTTTCTTTGACAAAATTTAAAAAAAAAAAAAAGACTGTTATTGGAATAATGATCAAAATTACTATCATTAGCCCTTCAGAATTTAACAGTATGAAGCCTCATGTATTAGAATTTTTACTCATGGAAGTACATTTTAACTTGGTGAGTCAACTGAATATGAATAAAATATGACCCACTGCTATAGGTCCACAATGAGAGATCTGAAGTAAATTGAAAAATAACCCATTAGCTTAGCGTCCCAAGTAACCCGCTCCCTTCTCTTGTGAATTTTGCCTGGGATGGATGGAGGGATTGAGTCTGTCTTGGCACCAGATCTCAGTTATGTTTTTCCTTCTAAATCTCCACATCAAATGCAACTCTCACTCTCTGTCCTCAAAGAAGCAATTGCTTCTCCCTCCCACTTCTACTCTGCTCCTCTTCTACCCACACACGCGGTGCCACCACCGCTCAGCCAGAGGTTGGACAATTTCCCCTGCTACAAACACACTTCTTAGAAGAGAATGCAGACTTGTCTCCTTGGCAACATTTCCAGTGAAAAGTTTTCACGTGATTTACCGACTAGGGAAATAGTTAACAGGCAAATCCCAGGTTTGAAGGGTGTCTTCTGACTTAAATGGCAATTTATTAAATCTCATCTGACACCAAGACTCAGTCTGACCTCGACCTAGATACGTGTCAAGTGATATTTGGGTTAGTGAAAGCGAAAGAGAGAACGCTACATGCAAACACAATTTGCATCTTAGGTAGTCACTGCAGGGATCAGACTACACAGATTTAAATATTTATGTGTGCAGCTGTTTAGATTTAAAATTGAAATGTTCCTTTGCTTTCTCTTCATGTGGCTTACTCTTCCTTCCGGATCAGATCCTACCTTTTTACAAGGCCACCTCTGATGTGTCTCCCCGAGCTCATTGCTGAGCAACATGTTTTTCTGTAGCTACAATTGCTTCACCTCCCTATAATGCACGCTACAGTCTGTGAGTACACACGTACACACACACACACACACACACACACACACACACGATTTGCTTAATGTTTTCTGAAGGTACAAGATAGCAATCTTGGGCTTGGAAATATGTGAATGTGTGAAATATGTTGGTATGAAATACCAACCATAATATTTCATTTAAGCACATGAGATAGTAAGACAAGTGTGGTGACACACACCTACGAAGCTTGCTCCTGAGAAGTAGGGGAAGGGGGATCAGAGGTTCAAGAGGCTTATCTTCAGCTTCATAGCAATTTGAGGGCAGCCTGTGCTACTGGAAGCCCTAGGTGTAGGGGACTGTGGATAAGGAGAAGAGGGAGGGTGGGGCCTGGTGGAGAGGAGGGAGGAGACTACAATTGGGATGTAAAATGGATAGATAAATAAATAAATAAATAAATAAATAAATAAATAAATAAATAAATAACCTAAAAAATCAACCTTTTAAACTCAACATTAACATAAATATTTATGTCCACAGGCATGCTGACATAATCACAGAGGAAACTTGTGGATTATCATTAATATACAAAGACAGGAAAGTACGTTATATGTGTGTAATTTCTACACCTTTTATGAAACAGTCTCTATTTGTGAATCAGATATGAATGACACCTGTAAATCAAAATGAAAGATGTAATTCTTAGTGCCAGAAGAAGATAAGGAAACCAAATAAGTACTAAATACACAAGAGACATGGGGGATCTGGTCCTCGTGAGGTTTTGAGGATTAGAATGGTTCCCATGTTCGTGAGACTGATGATCTAACCAACCCACCACATACAATCTCTGAATGTTTTAATGGAAACATTCCAAAAGGTAAAGAATAATGTGGAACAGAGTTGAGGGGTTCCTAGGGGGGAGGTCATTGTGATAGGCAGTTCTTTTTTGTTTGTTTTGATCTGTTTGTTGATTCCCTTTACATCCCAATCATAGGCTCCTCGTTCCTCTGCTCGTTGGTCCCATCCTCCATCTCCTTCCACCCTATCTCCCTCCCGTACTCCTCAGACCCCTCAACAACCCACACCAGCAGGTCAAGTCGCATCAAGACTCAGTGCATCTTCTTCCCATGTGACCTGGCGAGGCAGCCACACCAGGGGGAAGTGATCAAAAAGCATGCACCAGAGTCCATGTCAGAGAAAGCTCCCTCTCAGTTTTCTAGGAGACCCACATGAAGACCAAGCTACCCACAGGCTATTTATGTGGAAGGGGCCTAGGTTGAGTGCATGCACGGTTGTTGATTGGTGCTTCAGTCTCTGTGAGCTCTGCTGGGCTCAGGTTCTTTGTCACTATTAGTCTTCTTGTGGAGCTCCTGTCCTCTCTGAGTCCTTCTATTCTTCCCCCAACTCGTTCACAACTCCCTATTCTCCGCTCAATGTTTGGCTGTGAGTCTCAGCATCTGATTTGATCTGGTCCTGGCTGGAGCCTCTCAGAGGACAACAATGCTAGGCTCCTGTCAGCAAGCAAAGCAGAGTATCTTTTATAGTGTCAGGGGTTGGCTTTCTTACATGGGGTGGTCTCAGGTTGAAGCAGGCATTTGTCCTCAATCTCTGCTCTATCTTTATCCCTGCACATATTTTTACCAGAAATTTTTCTGGGTGGGTTCCTCTCCTTCCATTAAGAGCCCTGTTTAGTTAAAGGGTGGCCTCTTCAGTCTTCAGGACCCCTGCTACTTGGAATCTCAGCTAAATAAAGTCACCCCATATCCTCTCAGAAGCCTACCCTGTCACATGGTCTTCAGCTTGTCAGTGAGATGCCTTTACCCATGGTTTCTTTTTTTCTCTGCAAGCCCTCTGTCTTTCCCATCCCACTCTCCCAGGTCTCATCTCCACCCTCATTTCTTTTCTCAATGCCTTTTCTACCTTGATTCCCCTCTTCAATTGCTTCTGTTGTCTATTCTATTTCCCCTTCTGAATGAGTTCTTAGCATCCTCCCTTGGGTCCTCCTTCTTACTTGCCTTCTTTGGACCTGTGAATTGTGGTATGGTTTTCTGGAACTATACGGCTAATATCTACTTATAAGTGAGTACATACCATGTGTGTCTTTCTGGGTCTGGGTTACCTTGCTCAGGAGGATATTTTCTAGTTCCATTCATTTTCCTGCAAATTTCATGATTTCCTTGCAATAATCCATCATATAAATGTACCACAGTTTCTTAATCCATTCTTCTTTGAAGGACATCTGGGGTATTTCCAGTTTTTGCCTATTATGAATAAAGCTGCTATGAACATAGCTGAGAAAGTGTCCTTGTGATATAGTGGAGAATAGATGGGTAAATGCCCAGGAATGGTATAACTGGGTCTTGAGGTAGAACTAGTCTCAATTTTCTGAGGAAGTACCAGACTGATTTCCAAAATGGTAGTGCAAGTTTGCACTAGCACCAGCAATGGAGAAGTGTTTTCGTTGTTCTACATCCTTGCCAGCATGTGCTATCATTGAATTTTTTATCTTAGCCATTATGAAGGGTATAAGAATGAATCTCAGAGCCATGTTCATTTGCATTTCTCTGATGACTAATGACACTGAGAATTTCTGTATAAGTTTCTCTGCCATTCGAGATTCCTCTGTTGAGAACTCTTTGTTTAGCTCTGCACCCCATTTTTAATTGGATTATTTGTTTTGTTGGTGTTTAATTTTTTGAGTTCTTCATATGTTTTAAATATTAGCCTTTTGTCAGATGTAGGTAGCTGAAGTTCTTTTCCCAATCTGTAAGCTGCTATTTTGTTCTATTGACAGTGTCCTTTTAAAACAGAAAGGTTGATCAAGGGAATCAAATCAAAGACCCAGAAATAAACTCACACACCTATGGACACTGATTTTTGGCAAATACCATACAATGGAATAAAGAAAGCATCTTCAACAAATGATGGTGATCTAACTGAATATCTATTTGCATGTAGAAGAATGCAAGTAGATCTATATTTACAATGCTGTACAAAATTCAAGTCCAAGGGGATCAAAGACCTCAACATAAAACCAGATACACTAAATCAAATAGAAGAGAAAGTGGGGAATAACCTTGAACTCATTGGCACAGGAGACAATTTCCTGAACAGAACACCAACAGCTCAGGCACTAAGATAAACAATTAATAAATGGGATCTCATGAAACTGAAAGCCTTCTTTAAAGATAGGCAGTTCTTAGTTATTCAAACATATAAGAAATAAGTGAGTAACAGTGAACTTTTATTAAAAAACAGAATTAAAATTTTCCAATTGAATTTTCTATAAGCCAGTAAGAGTAACCATATTGAGTTCTTCCCAAGAAACAAGCAAACATGAATAAATAAATAATAGTGCTGATGATTTATGATTAGTTCAGCAGTACAGTACTTGCCTAAAAATTGTGAAGTATTGGATAGCTCCATAGGCTCCCAGCAAATACACAAGTGTCCATGTGTCTGTTGAATTTGCTCTCCTTTCTATCTCTCAAAATCTCATTATAGTACTATAAGGATCAAGGTGAAAACAAAGCTTCTAGGCCACGTTCCATGACATGGTCCTCAAGGAATGACCAAGGATTTCTGTACTTACACTTCTGTGCAGGTGCACATGAAAAGGACAATGGTCAAGTGTTGGTGACAAACAACAATTTGAACTGATTGCCATTGACACTGAAATGTGGAATAATGAGATATCCTAAAAGAAACCAGAATTTTAAAATATAAAATAACTTTCCCCCCAGGTTATTTTGGATACCTGCTCTGAGCTGCTCACCACAGTAGTTTCCCCTGAGACAAACATTCTTTCTTGTATGTAAGCTCATTAAGACAGGAAGTCAACAAGTCAGACAAGCTACAGGGAAGTTCCCCAAACTGACCAGATTCTCCAGAATCCTCCCTCCCTAAGAGCAACAATAAAGGCTGTAAAGGGTCAGTCCCAGAACACGCTACAAAGACAACATTAGCAGTTTGTAAGAAACAAAGGCCATCTGGGCTGCCTACTGTCATTGAGTCATTTCTGATCCTGTAAGAAACCCCCAAAAACTCAGAACTCATTTGTTCACCAAGTAGGGCTTTGATGATACCTGCACTTTAGTCTGTTGTGAGCTCCCTATCTGGCATGAGTAGACATTTATACATATACTGTATTTCCCCGGGTAAAGTCTTTCATTAAACATAAGTACTGCTCCTGTGAGCTACCGTGTGCACGATGCATATGAGATAAACAGGTAAGTTGATGTAAGGCTGTTATCCCCAACACACACGTGCAACCCTGCATTTTATCTCATTTGTTTAACTCCTTGCCTTTAGGAAGTCCTAAATAAGATACTAGAACTCCCCTGGGAATCATTTGAATAGCCTCCCCTTTCAGTTACAGCTTAATCCCTAATATCCTAACTATACACAGTCCCAACATTCATAATCAGTTACTTTGTAAGATCATGTATTTATCTGCATATGATTTAAAGTCTTAGGTTTGATATCTTCCATTGTTTTTGAAGAAATCTGCTTCCTTGGCATTTTGTTGATATACTTGCATTGGAGGTACAGCCAAAGCAGCCACTGCCACAGTGCACAGAAAAGCAAGCTGTAATTACTTGCAGAACTTTGGAATATCTTGGAATGAGCCTTGCCTTGGGCCATGAGGGAAACTTAAGCCTAATTATATGCTTACTTACTCTATTTTAAAAATTTAAGTGCCTCAAACTTCAAATATTTGTTTGAATCTGGGTAGACTTTATAAAGAGCCAAAGTACTTTCTGTATAAATAGTCAAAAACCAATGGGAACCCCTGAAACAGCTACTCTGTGGGTTTAGTAAGGAATCTTGTAACATGAGGAGAACAATAACCCATGAATTGAGCTCTTTAACCCACTTACATGCCTAGTAGTAATTTCAGATATATTTTGTAGTTATATATACATACATAGTACATATATGTAGTAGTTTCATATATATATATATATATATATATATATATACAATCATGTAATACATAAATTTATATATGGAGTGTGTGTGTGAAAAGAGGGAGGAAAAAGAGAGAGATAATTTACTTTAAAATTTTTGATAGATATTCAAATATTTTCTCTAACATGAAGGAAATTTTAAAAAACAAAGTTTAGTTGATATCTTCCGAAGACATTTAAGCTTTTCGATTAATCTGATCACCATGACAAATTCCAGGAGGTTTTTTGTTTGTTTGTTTGTTTGTTTTTAGAGCTCTTGATTGGATAAGCAGAAAAGTCAAATAGAGTATTATACTTGACTTTGCTCAGGATTGGCTAGAGTTAACCTTAAATATCTGTCTTCTGTTGGTAAAGAACCACTCATTTATGTTCAGCAAACCAGACCAGATGGTGACTTCCAATCCTGCATTAGTAGCTACAGTTCAGGAATGTGATTCAAAACTGAACCTGAGCTTGGGGACTTCCTTTGGAACAAAGGAAAAGAGAAGATATAATATTCTGGTTGTGTGAAAGCGAAGGAAAAGTCTTTCTAAGGAGCATTCCTTAGCCCCACAACACATGCGTTAGAAAATCAAAACTGAATAAAAGATTGAGCAAGAGCGTGATGGTCGGTAACAATATGAAAACTTCCCTCAATGTAATGCGAGCTTCCATGTTCCATGCCAGAAGCTGCTGATAACAAAACAATGACTTTCCAAAAATGTTCATTTTCAATTCCATGTTTATCTGCTATGTTATTTGGCAATAAAGAACTAACCTCAGAAACACAATAATGTTCTAAACATTAAGATTGATGTTCTTAACACATTATATTTTTTCAGTCAGATGGGCACAATGAAATCACAAGATTCTCAGATGAGGAAGAAAAAGAACAATTAGAACCAAAGAGAAAGAGCATTGGGAGAGACACTTGGTTTACCATTAATGGCATGAACAATGGAAGGGGCCACTAGACAATGGACGGGAGTGGACTTAAGATGCTAGAGAGGTAAAGATCAGAATTTTCTCTAAATCCTACAGAAATATAGCCTTGTTGACATTTTGACTTTAACTCAGAGAAACATATTTAGGGTTTCTGATATTTATAAGATTTCTAATTGGTGTTGTTTTAAGCCACTGTTTGTGATCATTTCACCTGCAGTAACAGAAAGCAAACATACTATTCTGGGGATGAACTGGAAATAACCAAATTAAAAATGCTTCAATCATACAGTTTATGAGGACAAGTTAAAACACT
>NW_026596120.1:4446531-4520814 GCF_907164565.1 Psammomys obesus
TATATATATATATATATATATATATATATATACACACACACACACAGGCATATATATATATATATATAGAGAGAGAGAGAGAGAGAGAGGTGTGCTAGATCAGATAAATAGATGATAGACAAATAAAAGATGGATAATAGGTAGATAGATAGATAGATAGATAGATAGATAGATAGATAGATAGATAGATAGATGGATTAATGGATGGAGGGGAGGGGAGGAGAAGGGAGAGAAGAGGAGAGGAGAGGAGAGGAGAGGAGAGGAGAGGAGAGGAGAGGTTAGGACAGAAAACAAGAGTGTTTTGGGGTTGAGCCAGTGAAATAACATTTTGAGGACTCACTTTTGATTTGCTGAGCCCATGCACCTCATCAGTTTTGAAGGGAGGAGTTAGGAAAATCGTGATCTCAAAGAAAGACAACATCTTTCTTGTTCAAATATAACATTTCACATGAGTTCTTCTTAAAAATTGTTAAGGTAAGTGGCCATCTTGTCCCTTTGGTCACTGGAAATATCTGCTTATGTTATTCAGCATAAAGGAATTTGTGCATCCAGCATTCATCTCTGTCCTTGGGAGACAACTTCAAAAGAGCACGAAGGACAGATTCACATTTCAGGAGAGAAAAGATGACTTTCCTTTCAGCCTTAAAATAACGTCAGCATTTAGAATTCCATGTTAAAGACTAGACTTCCAGGAGGAAAATCAGATTTGATCAAATCTGCCATGCAAACTAACTGCTGTCCCTCACACCTGCTCCTAAGTTTACCTGACAGCATCAGTTTAGGCTTTAAACATGATTTTCTCCCAATAGCCTTAAAAAATAATCCTAAAATAAAATTAAGACTAAGAAAACAACAACAAACAAACAAACAGCTGGTAGAGGTGCGCTCCTTTAATTTCAGCACTTTGGGAGGCAGATGCAGGGGGGATTACTGTGAGTTCAAGGCCAGCCTGGTCTACAAAGCAAGTTCAGGACAGCCAAGGCTAAACAGAGAAACCCTGACCCTAAATAAATAAATAAATAAACAAAATTAAGTTAAATTAAATTAAAATTAAACCAACAACAACAAACAACAAATGAGGTCTTATAGTCACATACAATATTGAGTGGCAAGGAAAACAAATACTCTGCCTGACCATCACCAATATCCCTAACCTAGCCTTTTTCATTTATGAGATCATAATTTGGATCACAGAGCAAGAAGCTATAAGATCTTTATTACTCTATAAAAAAATTAACAAATGAAACAAAAACGTCTAAAGATTAGAAGCAAAGCTGTAATACGTAAACAGGTACAAAAGGCATTAAACAGTAGCCAACAGATCTTTGCAAATTAACAAGTATTGCCTAGTCTTTTCTCTGATGGTGGCAGTAATTCTGTAGCTTGGTCTTGGGCCATGTTTACCTTTGCTGATGGACTGTTCTTGTTCACAGAGCTCCTGTGGCCATTTAACTCCAGTTTAGTCTGTGCATTAGACTGTCCCACTCACTGTCCAACTTAGAGAATTTCTGAGAGTCCGATCAAGCCATGTTTCTCTTCCTCACACTGACTCTCTCTTTCTCTCTTGCTCACTCACTCTCTCATTGTTTCTCTCTTTTAAAAAAATCACATTTTACAATTTTTAGACGTTTTCCTTTTCTCTTTTTGTTCAATTTTTTGTTTTCTTTGACTAGCATCTCTAAGAAGTGAAGGATGGTAAGTGGACTACCGTGCCAGGGAAGGTGTAGGAAGCAGTGGGCAGGGAGAGAGCGTGAAGCCTTACTGGTGGCAGAAGATGCATATGGCTCTTCTGTCTGGCTGGATGAGTCGCAGAAGGTTAAGAGTCACCATCCTGCCTGGGTGTATCCCACATGTTGTCTCTGTCCAACTTAGAGCTCAGACTTACATTGGAAACACACACACACACACATACACACACACACACACACACAAAGACAAAAAGCATGAATTCCAAAGTTATTTATATTAAATGCTTTGGCCTTCCTCTATTTTCCTCCCGCCCCTGTCAACTCCCCTCTTCTCTACCAGTCTCTTTTTCGTAGAAATGTCTTGTTTGCTTTATGATCCACTGAGGTCAACAGGGCCATCGGTGTGATCATGTGCGTGGGATTGTTGGTTGAAGCCTGATGACCTCACACCTGTGAACTCAAGTGTAGACAGTCACTGCGCTTTCCACAGAGAGCCACTAGTCCTACAATGAACTCCTCAATGATCTGTGATTGGTACACCTGCCTTGCAGGCCCAGTGCAGGCAACTTCAATTGCTGTAGGATTACAATGGTTGTATCATTCCAGAAGACAACAGTTGAAGCCCCTCTTCCTATCTTCTGGCTCTTACAGTCTTTCATGCCTTTCTTTTGTGCTCTTTTCTAAGTCTTGAGCATTGGGGGACAGAGGCAGTGAGGCAGTGATATAAAATTTTTGTTTGGGGCTGCACATTCAGCCATCGAATATTCTCACTAGTCAGAGCAGCACTCACTGCTGTTCATTTGACTTCAGTGCATAAAACTTTCTAAGTAAATCAACATCACTCCATTACCTTTCCTGAAACACAGAAATAAGACAAATCTTAAATGAATTTGCAGAAGCAAATACTGTATTTTGTTAATTTTACTTCCATCTCCACTTCCTATTTTTTACCCAATTGTTATTCTCCTTACCTTTCAAAAATTGTTTCTTTTATTTTTGAGATTATAATGTAATTATATAATTTCCACTTGTCCTTGTTCAGCTCATGATTAACTAATTTGTCACATTAATGAGATTTTATAGCTGTAGCTTCTGACTTTACTAGAAGACACATTCTCACAGCAAACATCCAGATCTTTTGGCTCTTTCAGTCTTTCTTCCCCCTCTTGAGTAATTATCCCTTGAGCTTGTAAAGGTGCAGGAATTATTTTGTAGATGTATCTTTTGGAAGTGGGCTCCACAACTCTGCATTTTTCTGTAACTGTCTCCATTTGTTGCAAAGAAAAGTTTCCTTGGTGAGGGGTGAGGACTAGGCTTGCCTATGCATACAAGAGCAGATATTTAGATTATAGTTCAGACCTTTGCTGTTTTAGTGAAGTGGCTTTGTAGGTTCTCCTCCAAGATCCGTGGCTTCACTACGCCTGCATAGTTAGCTAGGTTCCCAGTACCAAACATGATTTCCCTCTTGTTGACAGAGTCTTAAGATCAGTTAAAGGTCTGCTGGTTGCTGACAGGGGATGTGTGCCACTGTTGCAGCCTTAGGTTTATCGTGCCCACGCTGGTTTTATTTTTTGTGGCGTCATGCTGGGTAGGATTATTGGTTGCTTCTCTTGCTTGGAACCTTGCATGGCACCTTCCGGTATCATGAAATCTAGTCCTCAGGGAGAAAGTATTCAGGTCAGTTAAAGTTCAGAGTCATTTGGGCCATGGCTCTGAAGTGCATGGAGACTTCTCCTCTGGGAGTCAACCAATAAGAGTAGCAGTATTCTGTAATGTTTTAGCAGTCTCTTGAGCAACAACTCAAAAGAGGGATTTTCATGCCTGATGTTGGGTTTTTATTAGATTCTTGGTCTTTAGCTCTCAAAGGAAGCATGGTCAGCCCAGATGAGAGAAGGTCATGTGTGTACATTAATACACAGACTTATGTATATTATAGAATTTAGCTGTATAAATAATAGTATGCTTTTTAAAACATCCATAATACTATTGTCCCTCCTTCCCTCTTATTATGCTTACCTACTTCTTATTCCTGCCATCTTTGCCAAAAAAATTAATAAATAAATAAATGAAAATTACCAACACAGCCCCTTGAAGACATAATGGAAGTTCTTTATATAAGAAATATATTTTCCTCATATAAAGAATATTCTTTATAAAAATGTATTTCATATGCTTTATAGAAACTTTACAATTTGTCCCTATAATGGCATTACTAATAAAAAAATTTCAAAGTTAATACAAACTAAAAATCCCAACACTTGCCTTTTAATAGTTTCCGGTTTGCACAATACTTCTTATCCCACCTCCTCTCTTTTTAATTTTAAAACTTTTATATGCAGAAATGTAGACATGACATCAGAGATCCACGTTTGCCTCCGTACACATTCCCACGAGCCCTTCAAGATGGGTCAGTGCTGTATGGGAGACTGTAACTCTCATTAGGATAAAGTTTCTGATGCTTCTTTTAGAATAATAAAGTTAAAAACTAGCAAACTCCACAAGTCCATTTTGCTTTTTAAGGTTTTCCTGGCAGAAGATCAAAGAGAAGAGAAAGAAAAATCCAAGATATGGCTTAAAACTTTGGCACTTGCACAAAAGCAGGAGAATTGAGAAGTCTGTTTGTAGTTGAAATAACTCTGACAACAATGGCTACATCCTTAGAAACAGGCCTCAGGTCCAGTGTGGTTTTCAGAAATGAAAGAAAAACAGATGATTCAGGTCCTGGAGATGGTTTAGAATCTCAGCTCTTCCTTGTCTTCTGGAACCATCCTTTAACAAAAGCACAAGGGCTTTACACTGTGACCAGAGTCAGTCAACAAAGCCACAGGAGAGGAGAGCTAGGCCATAAAGTCTGTCTGCTGCAATCATGAAATGAGAGGGAGATTACTTACGTTAAAATACAAATTGTGTATTAGTTAAAGGGAATTTAGTGCATTTAGGCTCTGCTGAAGCAACCACAAAAAGGAAAATCTTTTTTTCCGAGAGACTGCTTCATAAACAAAATGTGAGCTTACCCAGCACCGCCCAAGTGCGAGATACCTGCCATTTCACAGGTGTCCCTCAACACCTCACTCCAGATGCTCCACAAGTACAATGAGTCTACACGGATGATCGGCCCCCATCTAGGAAAAGCATGTGCCACTTCAAAGCTGAAAGAGTAATTACAATTTACATAACAGTGATTTTTTTTTCTTAAACGCCTTTATATAATACACTTTCTAATGTACTTCACTTGTGCACAATTTTAGTACGAGGCTAGAAATATTTGAATATTTGTGGCTTTTAATGCAAAGTGTATTAACCCAGCTTGAGTGTTTTCTGTGAAACTTTGTGATGCTTTTTCTTTGTTACCTCTTGGGTTTCTGGGGCCATGGCTTTTAATGCCTAGAACAAGAATTGGCTTACCTTTGAAAACAGAAATACAGCTCAGCTAATCATTGGCAAAGGAAACAAGACTCCATGCGACTGCAAGTGTTTGAAGCCCTATACTTAATTCATGAAAGCAAAATTTAAGGCAATGTATGCAGCAAAAAGTAACCCAGCTTCCGACTGTGTTTCTTGGTTCATTTGTTTGGCTGTCAGGCACTGTTATCGCTCAGAAGAAAAAGCGTTTCTATAGTGTGGGTGACAACAGTTCTCTGCATAGTGCTCTTTATGTTCCTGAAAACAGGAAGATGCAGTCACAGGTACTAACAGGGTATTCCTCATTCCCCTGTGAACTATAAATATTAATCAGAAATCAGACTAAGAGAATATTCAGCAAATAGAAACTTGAGGAAAATGTTCCTTTATAGAGACACCCATGAGTAAAATTAATATGTATGTACATATGTATAAATAAATATATAGATATGTATTTCTAGATATGCTTTTAAATATGCATGCTTCTGTCTCTTTAAAGATATAAATAAAGACTGAATCACTTTTTTTCACCATAAATATGTGGAGCTCCCAACACCTGTGACTTAAAATGTGAAGTCCTACAGCTCCATGGCCAAATCTCAGATCTTTTTTTATCCACTGCCTCCACCCAACACATACACACACACAGAATCACACATGCACACACCACAACCACATACACACATCTAACCATGCATATATGCACATAGACAAGCATACACACAAAGATATTCACATGTGTGTACAGGCAGGAGAAAGCACATGAGAATGAGAGGCTCTGAGACTTTAAGAATAGTTGTATTGGTAGAACTACATAATGTCTTGAACTTCAGTTGATCAACTAATATACAGATTTGTTCATTTTCTGGATTTGGGATGTTTTATCCAAGCTAGGGAAGAAATAGAGAAATTGGAAGAGAGACTTTAATGTCCTTTACAGGGTATCTATTACCTTCCTTTTAAAGCTTGATCCCTTCAGTGACTTTGACCTGCTCAGGGTGGATAAAGAAAAAGATGTCCACAGATCAAATGATGAATACGGTCTCTAAGCCTGACCTGTGGGCAGACAAGATGAGTAAGTTTCTAGGTGTACCTCAGACTTCCAGCAGACAAATCTGCCACATCTTTTAATGGCTTGGTCATTCCATCATCCTAGAATTCATGGAGCTAAATTGCAAATGCTTCAGTTCAAACAAAGTGTAAACTCCTATCCCTTACCAAATGACTCCCAAATCTGTGATATGTGTCCTTCCTCTCTGGAAATCTAGTTCTCACGGTATTCAGAAAACCAGCCCCATTTCTTATATTAGACTCTTCCTCACTCCTCTCCTTTGACATATCATTGGACTGTTGGGGAGAGACGACAAGAATGGGGCACAATTATAGATAGTTGCTTATGGATATACTGACAAAACCAATCCTGGAAATTTTTTATGAAAATCAAGTAGGGAAGTGGATGAGAGAGAGAGGGGTTCCAACAATAAGTATTGCCAGAAGAAAAAAAAAATGTCTGTACCATGACAAATACATATTCAGATATGTTGGTAAGAAGTCTCATTGGTAACTAGTGAAAACCTAGAGAGAAATGGCTACATCTTTTACTTTCCCGGGTCTGCCAATGTGTATCATCAGTTAACATGGACACTGGAGCTACCTGTAACAGTTCAAAGGATAACTAACATAAAAACTGAATTAGATTAACTCAAGAACTAACACATTTATTCAGTTCCACTATGAACCATTTTTGGAATCACTCAAAATGCAATTTAATTAACTACTATCTTAAAATGTCATGACACTACTACTTCCTACCCCTTTGGCAATGTTTGGGTGTTATGTGTTTGTAAGTAGTTTTGTTTCCCCACTTCCCCCAAAGGACAAGGCCAGTTAGAATGTGAAATATTCCTGCAATGTTTTATATATACATGAACTTTATTTTCTATCAGGATCTGTGGAGGTTTGAATACGTATGGCCCCCATAGACTTGTGTGTTTGAATGCTTGGCCCATAGGGAGTAGCACTGTTAGGGCACGACCTTGTTAGAGTAGGTGTGTCCTTGTTGGAGGTATGTTACTATGGAGCTAGGTTTTGACATTTCCTATGCTCAAGCTATGCCCAGTGTGGCACACAGTCTCCTTCTGCTGCCTGCTAACCGAGATATAGATCTCTGAGTTTCTCCAGTACCATGTCTGCCAGCAAGCTGATAATAATGGACTGCACCTCTGAAACTGTAACCCAGTGCCAATTAAACGTTTACAAGTGGCCTTGGTCGTGGTGTCTCTTTACAGAAATAAAACCCATAGTAATACAGGCTCAGTCCATTTTTTTTTTTTATGATTTCATACACCAGTCAAGACACTGGGTTTTCTTTCAGCTTCTAAATAACAAAAACAGCCTTCTTCCCATTATCTGTTCTTACACATAACCTGCCTGTAACTTTACAAATTCCACAACAAAAATGTATTTTCAAGGAACTCTCTTGTTCATTTGTACATTCCTCATGAAGTTTTGCACATATTTTTCATACAAGTGTATTTTTCTGCAGCGAGTTAAGCTATGTAAGGTGTACTTCTGCACTGCTCCAGTGAATAGTCATTGAAGGGAAAAGCGTTCAAAATATGTTTACTGATAATGGTGGCTGATTTGTGGCTGGCTCTTCCTGCTCAGGGGAAGAGGTAGACCATCTGGAGATTGGCAGCTGCTTCTGACATGAATAGCATTAAAGGTTTTCTGCATCTGTATTCCACAGTTATCTCCGTGGGGAGCCTAATTTCCTTGTTATCACTGCACTTCTTGGTGGCGAGTATCACGTTCACTATCATGACTTTGTCACCCAGCTGTTACAGATCAGCGAAGAGAGGATGGCCCAAGACCAACACCTACAAGACCTCCTCACTCGGTAGATCAGAGCTTTGGAAATTTTAAATACTCCTACTAAAAGGGAAAAACATTATAGCTTTTTTCCCTCCTAATGTTGATTTTTCATAACGCTGAAAATAATATTTTGGTAAAACTGTTATTTTACAACGACATTTTCATCAAGTGCATATGTGTATATCTGCATTAAATATCGTATCAGTCCATATTTATTTATTTATTTTCTAGATTATTTTTAATATCGATCCTTCATTGACCACCTAGCAATATCTAATTTCTTTAGATAAATGGTAATTTATTATTGATATGATTCAGATTTATTTAATGAAAGTATAAGATAAATGAGCCAGGAAGTGGCTCCATGGGTAAAGATGCTTTCTGTCAAGCCTGACAACCTGCATTCGATCCCAAGGACCCACATGGTGGAAGGAGAAAAATGACTCCCCTTTGCTCGCCTCTGATTTCCACACCTATGGTTGTAGAAAATGTTGGTGTATACACTTATTAAATAAACAAACAAAAGTGCATGAATTTTAAAGATATATAGTCCATAAAAGAGGTGTTCAATTGTTGCATTTGTTTAATGGTTTCATGTTACCATATAAAATGAAGATTGGTATTTGGAGGAGGGGATATTTGCAAAAGTTTCATATGTAGAGGTTAGCATAATAATTATGTAAAGCTGCTTTGTTTTTGCTAAGTATGTTAGTAGTTTGTGCAACATTTCTAAATATTTTGTGTTTCCTTCTGGTAATTTGATGGAAATAATTATGAAAGCAAGTTAATACTCCTTAGGGTACATTTTCTTAGATTTTTCTCTACATTTATTATCTTTTTCCTTTTATTCACTTACATACAGTGTGACAAAGTTAAATCTCACCTCTTTGAGTTATGAATAGTAATAGATATCAATTTTAAAAATTTTCCCCAGAGAAGCAAGAGAAACAACCTGATCAGATTAGAAGTTAATACTTTGTGAAATAGTTATGAGCATATTTTATCACTAGCAATTTTACTATATGCTTAATACATTCAGTGTTATCCACAGTTTGTAATATGTCGTGTGGAACTGATCATCTTCTATAAAACAGAGGCCTTTTAACAGGACCCATTTTGTATGGTGTCTGTGACCACCAGAAGAGGCACATGACATTCCAAATGGCAGGAGTAACTCTGATCTCAGAGTGTGCATTAAAACCTCATGAGGAAACTTAGACATACCCTTCCTGTGATTTCACTACATGCATCTCTTGGCTTGGAGAGAATAAATTCAGTGCTGAGGAAGCTTATTCCTGCTTAAAACTCTTCATATCTTGAAGGAATAATTTGTGTCCCAGTTTTTCGAAGGCTAAGTAAGTTCATACACAAAATGATGATAGCATCTCTCCTGTTTTCTGTTCACCAGGGTAATTAATACAAAGCTTCAACAATCATTAACCACCCATTACTTATCAGCCATAATTGCAGTGATTTATATGTAGCAGCTCATGTCCTAACAAATGGGTGAGTGGTGTGGAAAGGTGGTCAAAGCAAAATATTCTCTCTCAAAGAAGGAGGAGAGTTTCTTAAGAAAATGGAAATAAATGAAGCTCTCAAAGTTCAGGAAGTTCCTAAAACTTACATGATAATAATTACTAAGTTCTTCCTCATGATCACATAAGCAGTAATAAATTCTAGGGAGAGGAGACTCCAATGAGCAAATTATGTGGGTACAATTTTGTCAGTCATCACCTATCCTGAGGTAGGCTTTTCAGTAGTGCAAGCGCTTTTGAGTTATCCATGCTTTAGTATCTCTTACCCTGATTCCTGTAACTAACGACAATAAAGTCATTGGTTCTCTAAGCTAGACTTGGACGTAAACATTTATTTAGTCTATTGTTGATGCTCTATCCAGGGTGAACAGATGTTTGTTAATAGCCCATTAAATTCAGTGGAAGAGGATTTTCTTAGTCCTAATGTGACTTGATGTGTTGGGGCTGGTTGGTATGGGGGTGGGGAGAGGAGGAGGGGGAGTGGTGGAAGAGGGCGAGAGAGGGTGGGACCTTGAGGAGGGAAGGGAGGAGGCTGCAATCAGGGTGTACAGTGAATAAATAAATTAATTAATGAGAGAGAGAGAAAGAGAGAGAGAGAAAAAAAACTACTTACCCCAGAACGGGAGCTCAGAAAAATCAAAGTAATGACTGTGCCAGTGTCCAGTTTGCTGAGCCATGAAGATTGTTGCTGCAGCGCCAACACATGTAAGGACTGTGTAAAGCCTTGACTTTGCAGCTCTCTGCGCAGCTAACGGCAGCAACATAGTCCAAACTTTTACAATTCGCTTCCTTCCTACACTGTTGGGTAGGATGCTCACAATTTTTCCAAGCTCTTAGTCTTCCTTTCTATGACCTTTTGTTTACATCCTATTTATAACTTAAGTCTTCTGGCTCCTCCTCTTCCTGATGCAACTCCTTACATTGGAGCGATTGCTGCAACTGGGGAGAACCTGCCAAAAAAACAGCCCAAACACCCAGAAAAAAAGGTCTTTCTGTCCTCAGGTAAACATCTCTGGCCATGCTCAGGCTTTTGACTAAGTTGCGATGTAGTTTCACCTTCCTAGAAATATCTCCATGGACAAGCCCACAGATGTCTTACCACAATGCTTCTAAATCAATAAAGTTGACAATAGAGACGAGGCATCACAGCAAATGGTGTATTTTTTAAAGTTTTTGTTTCTGGAAGACCATTAAATGTACATATATTTAATATGTAAATACATTTCTATATTACAACAATATCACAACTTATAAGCACAAAGCAGACAGAATATTTTGTTATTTTTTAGTATCTGCTAACAGGACATGGATTCTGTATGATCAGTCTTCACAAACAAATAGGTTTTGGGCAGGTTCATTAATGTTTCCTTAAATTCTCTGTATTACTAAGAATTATCACTTGATCATAATAGGCAATATTGTGGCTCCTCAAAGTAGAAGTAATATTTTTCCCATGATCTATAGACGATGATCAACCACAACAAATTCTGTAGAGGACTGTCAGCAATACTGCAAAATTCTGAAAAATAGCAGCAATTCAATATTAGGAGATGGAGAGGGAATGGTGCTGGCTTATTATTTTCCCAGAAACCTTGTTTATCTTAATTATTCTCCATTCAAGTTTGTATGTGATAAGTCTAAAGTCATTTGAAACACATCTGCTGACTGATACCCAGCCATCCTATCTTGGCATGAGGGCCACAGATGGTCTGATTTCAAACTCTCTTTTTGTCTTAGTGTATGCCCTCTACTCCTGAGCCTTCCTAAATTAGAATTCAGACACTGATAAAGCCTTTGTAAATACTTTTATTAAAAATGGTAAGGAGTAGTTTTTTCTACACATCTTAATTAAAACTTCCTGAACTGGGAAATGCATATGTGTGCACGTGTGTGTGTGTGTGTGTGTCTATGTCTCTGTATGTGTCTGTGTGTGTATGTATTGTATATCTTCAAATACAATAGCATTTTAGGGATATTGGTACAACTAAAGTTTATTATATAGGCCACACGTTTAGAGAAGTAGTGGTGATTATGTGAGACAAAAACCTACTGGAGTTCATAGTGGAGAGACTTTGTAAAATGATGTGAAATTATGACATGGTTAGTTCTCAATATCCATAAGTGATTTACTCCAAGACCCTTATCAATGATGAAAATACTCGGATCCTCAAGCTTCTATAGTAAAGAAGCATGGTATTTACAAATAATCTATGAATATCTTTTGATGGTTTTTAAATTAATTTTTTAATTAATTACAGTTTATTCACTTTGTATCCCTGCTGTAGCCCCCTCCCTCATTCCCTCCCAAACCCACCCCTCCTCTCTCATCATCTTCCATGCTCCTCCTCAAGTCGATTGATAGGGGAGATCCTCCTCCCATTCCCTCTTACCCTAGCCTATCAGGTCTCATCAGGATTGGCTGCATTGTCTTCCTCTATGACCTGGTAAGGTTGCTCTCCCCTCAGGGGGAGGTGATCAAAGATCCAGCCACTGAGTTCATGTTACAGGCAGTCTCTGTTCCCATTACTAGGGAGCCCACTTGGACACTGAGCTGCCATGGGCTACATCTGTGCAGGAGTTCTAGGTTATCTCCATGCATGGTCCTTGGTTAGAGTATCAGTCTCAGAAAATGCCCCTGTGCCCAGATATTTTGGTTCTGTTGCTCTCCTTGTGGAACTCCTGTCCCCTCCAAGTCTTTCTATCTCCCCCTTCTTTCATAAGATTCCCTGCATTTTGCCCAAAGTTTGGCTATGAGTCTCCACATATGCTTTGATACCCTGTTGGAGTTTTTCAGAAGCCCTCTATGATAGGATCCTGCCCTGTTCCCTGTTTTCTCACTCTTCTGATGTCCAACCCATTTGCCTTTCTGACTAAGGATTGACCATCATCCCCAGGGTCTTTCTTCTTGATGAGCATCTTTAGGCGTACAGATTCCAGTATAGTTTATCCTATATTATATATCTAATATCCACTTATGAGTCAGTATATGCCATGTGTGTCTTTCTGCTTCTGGGATACCTCACTCAGGATGATCTTTTCTAGTTCCCACTATTTGCCAGATATGTTTTAAAAGCATAAATAGATGGCTTGTAGCAGCATACATGTTGTTCTGTAAACAGTTGTATACTGCTTAGGCAATGATGGCATGAATATCATCTACACATGTTCTTAGCAATGCATTTTTTCCAAATAATATTTTTGTGCTCTTGGTTGGATCCATGGATGAGGGACCTATGGATCCACATGGAGGGATAGCTATATGGAATGATATGTCTGTGAAAGAATTACTCTCAGTTATGTCTATAATGAAGGGAAAGATTTCAAAAAGGCACATAAGATAGATATGGCTGAGGAAAATCTTTCCAGAGAAAATCATATTAGTTTAATCTCCGAATACAAGCTAGTGAGATGAAGAAGTTAGAAATTGTCTTAGTTTGCTTTTTATTGCTAGGATAAAACACCATGATCCCAATTTCAGTCTACTACTGAGGTAGGCAGGCACCCAAGCAAGGCAGGAACCTGTAGGTAAGACCTGAAACATACACCATGGATAAAGCCATTAATGGGCTTGCTCCCGAGCTCACATTCACCTACCTTGCTTATGCCTCCCAGTACTACCTTCTCAAGTATGGCTCTGTTTACACTGAGCTGGGCCCTCCCTCATCACTCATTCATCAAGAAAATGCCCCACAGACTTTCTCAATTGAAGTTCCTACTTGTCAGACTCTACCTTGTGGCAAGTTGACAAAAAACTAACTAGTACAAGAAATAAGGAAGAGCAGAGAAAATAATAACAAACCAAGAGCAAGACCTTAGAGCCACCAAACACCATTAGTTAGGGAAATAATAAAGCAATATTGTGAGTTATGAGATATGTGAGATGGATAAGAAATGAACACAACAAAACTTGGGAACTAATAGGGGAGACTGAATACAGTCTGGGAAGCCTTAGGAATATATTCCAGTGCTTGAGGCTTAATTGCCTCTTAATAATCTCTGCCTTAATAATCTCTCTAAAACCAGACTACCTGATTGTGCTTAATGGCACAATCAGGTAGTCTGGTTTTAGAGAGATTATTGTTACTATAGTGTTGAAAGTGACTAAATATAGGAATATCCATCGTTATAGTCTGGCCAAAGAAGTGTTTCTTTTTTTTTTTTTTCTTTAATTTTTATTGTTACATTACTCCCTTTCTACTCTCAAAAGCTTCCTACATACTTCCTCCACATCCTCTTTGAAATGTATGGTCTTTTTTTTTTCTTTATTTTTAATTTTTTTTCTTTTTTTTTTTTAATTTTATTTTTCTTTTTAGTTACATTTTGTTAACTCTGTGTCCCAGCTGTATCCCGCTCCCTCATTCCCTCCCCAACCCCACACTCCCTCCCTGGTCTCCTCCCTGCCCCTTTCCAAGTCCGCTAGGGAAGTTAGTAAGAACAGTTTCTTATTCGACTGAGCTAAGGGATAGGCTTGAGAGACATAAGTAGAATCCGTGAACCTTGGTGACTGCTGCCAAAAGGAGAGCCAAGGTGTTGTGTCCTGAGTCTTATATGATTACTAGACTCTGACATGGTGGTACATGCTGAAAACTGAAGGATGTCAGGGTCAGTTTTTGTTTATACAGCAAAGTGCTGGTGTGAATAACTGTTTGGACTCAGCTAACACATGGCCTATGCTAGTTATCTAGGGACTATGAGTTAGCACAAAATAGCTGACACTGGATAATCAGAAAAACCCAAAGGAAACAGCAAAATAATCTGTCATATAACTGTCCTTGTCAAAGTGCTACCTTTATATGGTTCTATATAAACATGGCCTTTATGTCAGTATCTTTTGTTGGAGCTTATGTGTGTCATTATTCATGTAGACTGTATGACCTGTGTGTCTGTGTTCAATTGTGTGTATCTCCTTTGTGTTGACATGTTTCTGGGTACCTGCTGACATCTTCCTGCCTAGTGGTCCTAATGATAGTCTGCTTCCATATTGAATAAATTATGTCTTATCAGTCCACAGCTTCTTAAATTCTCCTCAACCTCATGGCCTCACATGACCCTCCTTCCTAGCATGGTAGCATGGACCTCAGAGATGAAAATGCTCCTCTCTGTATGTGGGTCAAGACAAGCAGATTTATCATAGTGGATGGTGAGTTCAGTTTTGGATAGCTGATATGAAGGCAACAACATGTGTGAAAAAAGAAATAATATGTAAGTTTATGAACATGCAGGCTGGAGCCCCAGGGAGATTTCAACCATGGAAACATGGGAAGTATCAACATCTATTTCCGCTTTGATGCCACAGGAATCATTAAACACATTAAGAGAAAATGGAATGAGAATGAAGCCTGGCATTGAGGAAACCAGTGATATCATTAGGTCCTAAAAAGAGCCTGGAAAGGAGCAACCATAATACCACAAAGGAATCTATGCAAGAATGTCGCACTGGAATATTAAAAAAACACTCAGTGATGAACTATGTAAAACATTGCCAGTGGGCCAAAGCTATGAAAACTGCACAGTTTATTTATCAAAAGGATGTTATTGATGACTAACATAATAAATCTGGAACATAAGAAATGAAATCAGCAAGTAATATATTCCTTTTACTAAACTTTCCAGTGAAAAGAGAAGATAAAAGTCAAATACCTATAAAAGAAAATGAGATACAAGGATTGTTATATTTTTTTAAAAAGAAGAAATTTGATAAATCTTATAGAGAACATGCAGGGAAAAAAAATCTACAGTTGCAGAGAAAGGAGATATCATCAGTGTCACTGAAAGAACAGAATAAAATGAGATCCACAGATAAAATGAAGAGATTGACTGGACCAGAACAACAGGGAACCTACAGCTGGAGCAAGAAGACAGCAGTGGGAAGAATGGGGAGAGGTGGAGTGGAGCTTGAGGCCCAAATGGCAGAAGCTCAATGATACCCAGAAGGTGCTGATGGTGCTGGCAGAGGAGAGTGAACCAGGAAGGGCCACAACACATAGAAGGCAACAAGAATGGCTTTCCCAAACACTCAATGAAGAGTGGGAAAACTGGGTTGGAAAGGTGGAAACAGAGAATGTTGGCCACCAGCTGCTTTAATTTCATATTCAATGAAATTCTCAAGGTCAGTGATAGAAAGTGCAGGCTCTGTGCATGAGAACAGACTTGGTGGAGTGGCACAAGGGGGTAAACAATGCAGTTGAGGAGAAAAAAAAATGTAAAAGTCCAGTAAGGAGAGTATTTTGAAATAATGTTCTTGCCTTCTCCAAACTAAGCTGAGTACCACAAATAAAGCTGGATCTTTTCAGCTTTTTCAAAGTGTTTTGTCATTTTCCCTTGCTATTAAATGTGCTAAAATGCAAGGCACGCTACCTTCTTTTGTGCCTCAAAGAAAGGCTCTAATGCTAATCTAGGAAGAACAGTTAAATTTGCTCAGTGTGAGGTGAAGACATTTAATATCTTTCCACCTTTTTTTTTCTTTCTTTCTTTCTTGGTTTATCACATCAGAACTCGTTAACTGGAGTGCCATGAGAACATGAGTTTGCACTTACAGCTTTTTTTGTAAATTCTTAACATATAAACATTCTAATTCTGATTCCAACTGAACTTACCAAATGTTGAGGATGTTGTTATGATACCATTGCTTCTAGGCTTGATTCTACAGCAGGAACACTGCCTTACAAATTCACAATTCCTTTTTCAGCCTGCAAAAATGGCCTCATGAAAGACATTTTTTTTTAATTTGGAAGTTAATGTCATGGTATACGTATATAAATGGTATGTATTTTCTTCAGATTATATAAGGACTTCTCGGTGTTTCATATTAAAGCATTCTCCAGTCTTTCTAACTTTCAGAAATGTAACCAATGGATTTTCAGCATCACTTGTATAGAGTTGGCAGGATAGATTTGTCAGGAGCTAAGCACACTCATAAAAATAGAACTGCTAAAGGCAGCCAGTCTCCAGAAGGCTTTGCCAATCACAAATATGGAGGAGTGTGGTAACATCACACTTATCTGTGGCTCATACAGCTCTCACTTCAAGCTCTAACTTTAAGATGTGCCTCTCACTTAAAAAGCTTTTCCAAAGGGTATGTTCTCCAAAGTCTTATTTACCCCCTCACAAAAGCCAAAACCCCGAAGAGATTCAGTTGACCTTATTGCATAACCAAGCCCATGCATCCAAGCCACAAGTCAAAGCTAGATACACTGTTGGCGGGGAAAGCAGAAATCATACAAGGATACTCTATGTCTTTTCTTCTCTGAAACTGAAGACCAGTCCTCAGGAGGTATGACATCGCTGAGAATGTAGCAAGAACAATGGCTCTGTTCAAAGCAGCAAACAGCAGAGAAGTCTTTCATAGCTTTTTATCCTTCCTCCCCTTGTCCTCTTCTCTATTATGCCCAGATCTTGAAACCCTAAAGATCATCAGGAGAACAACCATATATGCAAGGACCAAGAGCCTTTATTTCATGCTTAAGCTCAGACTACAGACTGACTGTCATCACCTTTGTGGATTGGGGTGGTGGGGGCAGGGGGTGCTCAGCAGCTGCAAAGCTGGGTGTTTTATTATGATTTATGCAAGGAACTATACTTTCCAACTTAGAGGTTACATGATTGGTTCACATTCAGAGGAAGTAAGCTTGTCATAAACTGATTGGTTAACTAACATAGAACAGGTATAGACCTTAGACCTTAGGAACAAATGCCCGACTGCTTCGGAGAAATAGAAACAGAATCTAACCAACTGTTACCAGGAAACAGAAACTTAGGGTTACAATATCAAGGCTGATTATGAAGCCTGTCATGGCAGCACAGTTGCTGCCATGCTACTGCTTGGACCCTTCACGTCCATATTTGCTCCACTGGCCAGTGTTCTTCCCTCAATTGTAAGAAACATCTTGCCGTTTCTTTCTTCTTCTGATGAACCTGTTTATCGTATCTGCTATTAGTTTATTACATTCTAGCATTAATTTATATCCATAGATGGGCCTTTCAGAAACGTTGCCAGTTTGAGCTCCACTTGCAACAGTCTCTGTCCAGTGGGGTAGGGTTCCCAACAGCTCTCTTTAGGGATGAAACCTCCTGATGCTTCAGCTCGTGGCCACCTTTCACAGCTGAATGAATGGACAGCTCTGGCAAGGAAGTGAGCAACTCAGCCAGTGATTCTAAAAACACATCGCTGAATTTTAGGAATTGCCCCTAAGTTTTCACTAAACACTCGTCTAGGTTTGGTATAAATGTTCTGCTGCTTAATAGACATGTTACCGTGTTCTCTTACCCTTTTCCCACATTTAATTTTGTATTATTTGTTCCTTTCTTTTATCTTTTCTATTTTTTGTTTTGTTTTCACTGGTGAGAATCAATTCCAGGGACATCTGCATGCTAGGCAAGTGGTACCACTGAGTTGTATTCCCAGTAATGTACATCTTCTCAGTGTTACATTAGCCCCATGCTCAGATTCCCATTGGCATCTGAAATTAATATTCAAGACCATTTTCACTACTCTCTGTGAATATTTTAAAGACAACGAACTTTTGACAAAAGCAAACAATAGTTTATATTATGAGCAACTTTTCTCATGTTGGTTCCAAAATATAAATATTATTAAGTAACAAATCATTAAGTTAATTAGTAGATAAACTTGGTAATGGCTCATCTATGACGCTCATCTTTAAGGCAAAGCAAAAAGACAGAAAGCAGTAGCAGAATTTTAGGAATTTTTGCATTGGAAAATTGCTGTATGTCTTTCCCTGTGGAGAATATTTCAAACGGAGAAGGTATCCAAAGAGGAAAAAAAAAAATTACCCCAGCAAGCCAAGTCTAGTACAATGAGTCAATTAGTTTACTAAGGTTATCTATCGAAGCACAAGTTGCACGAGGCAACTCCACCATCATTTTGTGTCCTGGAGAATTAATGGGCACCTTCACCATTAAAGAGTCCCACTCACTGCACACTGCATGAACAGCTCAGGAAGACTGTATCACTGAACAGTGCCTTACGGAATACAGGGGACTGTGTACTGCAGAAAAGTGTTCTGACCACCATTAGCCAATTGTTTATTTCATAATTCTAGATAGTAAAGGGGACTTTTAGAGGAGGATTGCAGCAGAGTATTAGTAGATCTTATCTCATGAGGGATATATCTAAAAAAAATTATAGATATTCAACTTCTCTGTGGTAATCATCAAGGCCAACCTGGAGGAAACGGCAACACAATGGGTTTTGTAAGTTCAATAAATAACATCATTGAATCATTGTGATAAGTGGCAACATTTCCCCATGAAATGATGCTGCAGGGATGTACCGCACTGAACAAGTAGCAATTCCTCTCTGGTCTCTCCCTTAGGAAGTGGTTTGTCATTGTTGTTTGTCTGTCCTATTAGGCAACAAAGAGTAAAGTTTTCTTTACTCAATATAATCGTTATATCCACAAACACTTTATAAGAACCACATTAGCTTTCTATTATTCTCATGTTTCCATCTGAATCTAAAATTTCAAGGTAATCTGAGTATTAAAAATTGCTTACCCAACTTTCCACGAAGCCATGTTTAAAAATAACACAAAGTTTTAATACTGCGAAAAATAAATTATAAAATATCAAAACATCATCTGATAATATCTTAATAATTTAAGGGTAATAAGACTTCAAAATAAAAAGAGCAAAACGCAAACCAGAACTTACAAAAAAGGGAATTTATTTCACCAAAACTCAAATAATATGAAATAGAGAAGACTCGTTGTCTCATTTCCTCTTGGAAATTCTACTTTACATGACTCAAGCAATGGGCATTTCAGCAATAGCACTGAAACTATGGCTCTATAGGCATGAAGGTTGTCAGAATAAAAAACTGTTATTTTTTTTTTTCTCATCAGTGTGACAAAATACCCAAAATGAGTAACTTAATGGAGAAAGAATTAATTTTGGCTCACAACCTTAAAGGATACATTTGCTATCATGGCCGGAAAGATGTGGCAGCCAGAACCCTTGGTGACTATGAGGTGGTGGGAGCATACTTACGTTAGGATAGTTCAGGAAATAGAAATAGGACAAGAGATGGGACGAGGCTTTATATTTTCAAACCCCTTCCTCTCCTCCATATGCCAGCAACTCACTCTAGCTAGGCCCTATTTCCTAAACATCGATAAACTCCCCACATGTCACCACCAGCTAGAGACCAAGTATTCAAACACATGAGCTGTGGGGGATACTTTACATCCAAACCAAAATAGAACATTTGCCAAAAAGTCTATTTCCTCAGGCTCATTTAATCCACTCTGCTTAGAAACTTCTTGGACAACACAGATTTTTATGATGTTTTAGGCCTTAATTTTTTTCTATAAAAAGTTCAGTCTCAGTTTAGAACTGTGTATTCTTTTTTCCTGGGACAATCCTATTTGCATGCAAAATAGCATTCCTACAATAGAACTGCTCATGCCTTAGACTCCCAACAAAGCTACTTTTACTGTAGCTACGTAATTGAAGCCTCTTGCTCTTTTACACGTATCAAGCACAAATAATGGGTAGTCCCTGATAACCCTGTAACCCTGATAACCTGTATAACCATACAATTTGTGCAACCTCCCAGTGACTCAGTTTCCTCAGACGTTGAATGAAATGATAAAATAAATCCCTACATTGTTTACATACTACAAATGTAAATCAATTAATACATGTCAATTTAAAATACATAGTAAATAAAGCTAGAGAGGTGATTCGGCCGTTCAGAGCATTTTCTGCTGTTGTAGAAGACTCTGAGGCTTAGTTCCCAGTACCCGCTTGACAGCTTATAGTCATCTGTAGCTCCAACTTCAAGGGAATTCCTCTGACTTCTGTAGCGTTTCTTCTATACATGGTATGCATGTATATACTCAGGCACAAACACACACACACAATATTTTTAAAAAAACTTTAAAATGTTTAGTAAATAGTATTCAATAAATATGAATGACAACTATCACATGATAGTTCATTTATTATTCTTTTTTTCTTAGTTTTTTTCTTATAAGGAATTCTTTTATTATTATTATTATTAATTATACTTTATTCATTTTGTATCCCCCCATAAGCCCCTCCCTCCTCCCCTCCCGATCCCACCCTACCTCCCCTTTCTTCATGCATGCTTCTCCTCACATCCACTGATAGGGGAGGTCCTCCTCTCCTTCCTTCTGATCTTAGTCTATCAGATCACATCAGGAATGGCTGGATTGTCTTCTTCTGTGGCCTGGTAAGGCTGCTCCCCCCTCAGGGGGAGGTGATCAAAGAGCAGGCCAATTAGTTTATATATATATTAACTTAGAGATAAAGTTTACTGTGTAGATTAGATTGCCTCTAAAGGGACGGTGATAAAGCTTGGTGGTACAGGGTTTGCCTCAGGTATTTAAGGCCTTAAGTTTAAAAACCAATGTGGCAATGATAATACAAAATACAAGAACTGCCTGTGCACAGTGCACAGTATGTCATGATCCTTCTGTAGGGTCCATCAACAAAACTGCATGATTTAAAATCCATTGGGCTCATAATTTCTATTTAAATCAGGACGGTAAGATGTGCACCGATTTGAAATCACACACATCGCTCACTACAAAATATATTGACAACTTTTTTTTAACATTTTAACTTTTATTCATAACATTTTTTCATATTAATAAAATAGAATATATAGGTACATATTCTATTAACAAATAAATACAATGATACATTTCATTCTACTTTTCTTTTTTTAAATTTTATTAATTACACTTTATTCATTTTGTATCCCCCCATAAGCCCCTCCCTCCTCCCCTCCCGGTCCCACCCTCCCCCACTTTCTGCATGCATGCCCCTCCCCAAGTCCACTGATAGGGGAGGTTCTCCTCTCCTTCTTTCTGATCTTAGTCTATCAGTTCTCATCAGAAGTGGCTGCATTGTCAGGGTTCTAGGTTATCTCCACGGATAGTCCTTGGTTGGAGTATGAGTCTCTGGGAAGTTCCCTGTGTTCAAATTTTCTTGTTCTGTTGCTCTCCTTGTGGAGTTCCTGTCCTCTCCAGCTCTTGCTATTTCCCACTTCTTACATAAAATTCCATTCACTCTGCCCATCAGTTGGCCATCAGGCTCAGCATCTGCTTTGACAGTCTGCAGGGCAGAGGCTTTCAGAGGCCCTCTGTGGCAGGTTCCGAGGTTGTTTCCTGTTTTCTTCTTCTGGCTTTCAGAAGCCCTCTGTAGCAGGTTCCGAGGTTGTTTCCTGTTTTCTTTTTCTTCTGATGTCCATCCTCTTTGCCTTTCAGGATGGGGATTGAGCATTTTTAGTTAGGGTCCTCTCTTTTGCTTAGTTTGTTTAGATGTACAGATTTTAGTGGGTTTATTCTATGTTGTAGGGCTGGAGAGAAGGCTTAGCCGTTAAAGGCTAGGCTCACAACCAAAAATATTGACAACTTTTTAAGAAGACTGAATTGCCTTGGAAGAAGTCAAATAGTGCAAATGTGTATGAAGCAAAATGTCTTCCTAAAATTTCAGATATTCCTATTTCCAACAATTGCCTCTAATACCGCTTTACCAGGAGACTCTGACTTTCAAGGCTAAATCCTCTGTGAGTTTCACTGCTGTCTTTTAGAGAGGCAGGTTGCCACTACAGGCTCCCAGCAATTCTTCTTGAAAACATGTTTTCAATATGAGTCTCTTCTCTCTTAGTGAGCATATCCATGAGCAGAGGAATGCTTAGTTCATAGGTTTCTGCGGCAGTTAGATCCACTAAGGTCTTTGGCATTCTCTCTAACTCCTTCGTGTGGGCCTGCCATATTAAATTATGACCTATCAGGCTGAGATTAGTCAGCCTGATAGGTCATAATTTAATATGCTTTGATTAAAATAAGATTTTGATCAATAATTTTTAACAATTTAACTGTAAATTGTAATATTATTTATAGTATTTGGTAATTTTTCTCAAAACTTTTATTTTGTGCCATATTAGGGCCTCTTATGAAAGCCACTAATAAAAAAACTAATGTGGTATAGTTTTTTTAAAATATGGTTGATCAGAATTATTAAGTTTTATTTTTATTTTTCTGTGATGTAAGTACTTATATTCAGGGAGTATGTATATATATATGTGTGTGTGTGTGTATGTATATATATGTGTGGATATGGGGTGGAACATTTTTAATTAGAATACATTCTTTTCATTCCAGAACAACTGTCTACCTGCTTTATATCAGGCTGATTGTGAAATACAGTGACAATAATCTGAAATTGTTTTAAAATATTTATGTTGTTTTTTTTAGAATGAAGGATGGCACTCTGGAGAATCTTGCCATGAATTTCACCTCTCCACTTGACTTTATGTAGCACCCTGTTCATTTAACTAGAATAATAGTCATCTTTAATATGTCACAGATCTGAATGGCTGTGACATTCCTTCCAAAGTTCAGCAATATATTTTAGGATGGCTTAGGCCTTGTAAAGAAAGAAACAGTCTCCATGATTATGAAAGGTTTCTCCTCCTTTTGTTCAATCAAGGAACCAAACTCAAAAAACACAAGACAATTAACAATTATCACTGCCCTGAGACTTACACTCTTCATCCAGGTGAAACTACACAGAAAAAAAAAAATGTATTTATTAAAGCAAAATTTTTTAGAAAAAAAAACAAACAAACAAAACTGGAAGCCTTTTGTATTCATTTAATTTGGGGATTGTTTTTTATTCATTTAATGTGTATGGCTGATTTACCCACATGTATGTCTGTGTACCATAAATGGGCTTCTTGCTCACAGAGTTCCGAAGAGAGCACTGGAACCCCTGGACCTAGAGTTAAGATCAGTCGTGAGCCAGCCACCATGTGAGGGCTGGGATTTGAACCTGGGTCCTCTACCATAACAATAAGTGCTCTTCACTGCTAAGCCATCTAAACAAGAAGCAATTGGTTTCAAATACCGTCAGGTTCCTTACTGAAAGATTTCACAGATACTTTAACGAAATGTAGATGCAAGAGATTGATATAATTAGCAATGCTCTTCAACAAGCTGTTTCTCTTGGAATCATTTGTTGTGCCGAATATGCTATTTGCAGGGAACCCTGCTGAGCAAAGTCTGTAGATGAGAGAAGGAAGAACATACAGATGCTTGAACACTATCAGGTGCAGCCATTCCACTTCCTCCGTTCTAGTCACCTCTGCATATTGTCAGAACTCTTGCGTGCCAATGCAGAAATCCATTTGGTCTGGCTTATGCCTTTCAAAACAATGTAAAGTCAAATGGGTGAAAAACACAGAGAACAGCTGGCATTGAGTACAGCCAGATTCAGAACTTCAGTCACGCCCTGTTCAGTCTGTAATGTTTTTCTGGCCCTGTTGTCCTGATTCATATTTCTGTTAGCAGCTTTTCTTCAGAGGGTGACAACTTAATACATTCTGAGTTATGCATTTTGAACCTCTTTCTATGGCTGGAAAATAGCTTTCCTCCCACAATGTAGGAGGAACTTAACTCTCCTTTCCATGGCTTCATTGGAGCATCTATCCCATTATGTCTCTCAGTAGTGAGGTGTATGGGCTTCATTGTTGCAATCCAAAAGTATCACCTGTCCCACCCAGAAAGAGGGGAGCCTATCAGGGTAATCCTGTCTTTATAATATGAAATTTCAGATAAAACTTAAACATAGTTGGGCAATGGCAGCTGTGGAAAAAGAGACAGAATGGGAGCAGGTGAAAGAGAGAAATGGCTTCAACTCCAAGCTGTAAAGTTATATAAGCAAGAAGCAAAAAACTAACTGTATCTTTCTTCAAAAGAACATTGTTTCATATTAGATATTATATCCATTGATGTAACTTTATTAAAGCCTTTGACGTGGTATAAAACTAAGGCAGATTTTTTTTTTCCTATGTATGGCTCTCTTCTCCCTTCATATTCGTACTCTTCAGCACCCAGGATGATCACATGTCCACTTTTTGGCCTTGTTTGTGGCTGTCTCTTCTCGTCTTTGGAATATCATTGATGGTAGAGATCTGGTCATACTCAACTCTAACAGTGTCTGGCACATGGTAAGTGTGCCATACTTGCTAAACCAAACAGAATTATTAATGCAGGCACTTTGTCTTATTTTTCTGTTTTCATGGCATATGTTTGTAAAAATGCTTCGCAGAAGACAGTAATTCAGAAGTTGATTCAACCTTCTCATTGGTGAATACAATTCTATATGTTCTTCTGGAAACATAAATTATATATTATCACAATAAGAGACTATTACAGAGTGGGAAACTCAGGATTTATAGACTCACAAAAATCAAATGCAAATACCTTACATGAAGTTATAAACTCACACGAAAAATAAATTTTAATATTAGAACTTTAAAATGAAAATGCAAATATAGTCTATCAGGTCTCATCAGGAGTGACTGCATTGTCATCTTCTGTGGCCTGGTAAGGTTGCTCCCCTCTCAGGGGGAGGTGATCAAAGAGCAGGCCAATCAGATTATGTCAGAGACAGTCCCTGTTCCCATTACTATGGAGCCCACTTGGACACTGAACTGCCATGGGCTACATAAGTGCCATTGGGGTTTCAGGCCATCTACAATCAGAGGGAAGGGGAGGAAGACCTCCCTTATCAGTGGACTGAGAGACGGACATGGGTGGGGAAGAGGGAGGATGGGATCGGAAGGGGAGGAGGGAGGGAGGTACAGGGAGATACAAAGCAAATAAACTGTAATTAATAAAAATTAAAAAATAAAAATTTAATTAAAAAAAGAAAATGCAAATATATATATTTTTAAATCATTTTAAAAATTGTTTAAAACACAAATAACCATTGTTGAGATTGAGGCAGAGGCTGTCACTTGCCCCTACAGAGCTGTTGTGACTCCTTCTCTCACAGGACCACCCCATTCAGCTGAGCACATGACAATATCAAATGAAAATTACATTTCTGGGCTGACCGTCTAGTTCCGTGTATTATGGAGAGCAAGTTGTAGAAACTGGACTGCACACACATGTGAAATGCATAGTTACTTAGAATTCTTGTTCATGGCCAGGCCTACGGCCCATCCTTTCATTTCTGCCCTCTCCTGTAACCTGGAGTCATTTCTATGGCGAGAGCTGAATAACCACATGGTCTCATGAAGTAGCCGGGGACTGCGATTGCATGTGGCAAAGCTTCCAGACCTAAGGAGGCCTGAGATAATGCGATGCTGTCTATGCCCCATTGCTACACTTCTTAGAGAGGAGAAACTAATGCATTTTGCTTAAGCGTTTTTTTTTTTTTATTTTATTTTATTTTATTTTATTTTATTTTATTTTATTTTATTATCATTTGCAATCAGGCTTGCTCCCAACTTAACACAAGGATTATTCTCTAACTATCATAGTTCTTTGGTCTTACCAAGAAAGAATATGAGACACTGTTCTGGCTGGCAAATTCCTTGGTTAGCCTTTCTGTTTTTCTGTTCACTACTAAACACAGGAAAGTCAGGAGAAATAATGTGCCAAGAGCCCGGGATCTCCCAAGGGAGGCTGTGCTGAGGTTGGGGATGGCAACTTTCCCATCTAGACCACACTGGCCAGATTGATTGATTCCTCCTTCCCCCACAGAAACCATTTTAAATGGTTCTGTCACACTGTTATCAGCCCTGCTGCCTTATCTGATTCATGTGTGTCCTTTCTTCAAAGTCCCTTTCAAGTTCCACTCCTTTTTCTTCTCTGTCCAGGCACAAGTGAGATCTGTCATTCTTTCTAGGCCTTTCCTCACTGAATTGCCACAGTTATTTATTTATTTATCTATCTATTTATTTTTTTTTTTTATAGCTGAAAAAAGTGATAATCCCTACCTCTACTTTGTCCATGTTAGAATAAGCTAGTCTGGCTGTTGATTCACAATCTTTGGAGCAGTTTAGAAAACAAAGGTAGAGAGAGTCAGGTTTTTCAAATGACACAGCTTACGATTACGACACAGACTCTGTTAAGAGTAATAGCCCCTGTTTCAAAGACTGAATAACATTTGTGTCATCAACAGGGTGCCCTTGTCTTCTCAGACAGTACTTCGGTTAGGATAAGGTGTGAGGGGGGGGTACCTTTGGCAGGCCATGCCAAAGTGTGCCACTAAGAAATAACACCATACAACAAACTAATCTAGGACAGGAGGTTTATTGGGGAAGGGAAAGAGCAAAAGGTCATCTTGGAGTGAGAACATGGGGGATATCTAGAGACAAACATGCAGAGAGAGAGAGCAGGAGACAGAGAGAACAGACAAGATAGAGAAAACAAACAAGACAGAGTGGGAACCAGAGATAATAGAGATAGAGATAGAAAGCCGTAGAGATAGAGATGAGAGAGATGATAAAGACAGATCTGGAGTGGCCAGCATCTTCTATGGGCAGTAGCAGGTGATAACTTAAGCTACTGCTCCAAGGTCCCTGAGGGTAGGTAGAAATGCCTGATTGTTAACAATTACAGTACTCATTTTACAATTGCTGAATTTTTTGACATATGCCAATTTCACTGCCAATGCAATAAGAATACTCCGTATTTAGGACTTAGTCCTAGTACTGCATCTGCTCTATGTGCAGGTATGTTTTAAAGTATGCATTTATAATGCACTATGATATAAATATAAACACACAACCAAGAGGAATTCTACTAAGAAAATACCGGAACATCTTAAGCCATAGGTAAAACTAATAACATAGTAACATAGAGCATTATTTCCAACCATTTTTACTTCTCCCTTAGAAACATTATCTTGAAAAGCATGAGTGGAGAGGTGTGTTCCTGCTCAGATCTCCCCATATAGTCAAGAGTTAGAGTGTTAGTATGTGCCTATATGTTTTCAGCAGGTCACAAAGTCCATACACCTGCAGAATCCTGGCGAGTTCACAGAAGTGGTCTTACCATTTTCTATTATTCCTTTCTGCAACATCCTCTGTGGGTAAGGCCATGCTGCCTGAATCCAGGAGCCAAGAGCTTCACTATCTTACTCAGCCTGACACACTGAGAAATACAGCCAGTGGGAAAGAGGTGCCGAAAAAGAAGCTTCAGAGCAAACTACTGATTTCCCATGAATATAGACTCAGTTGGGCATTCTTGTTCAGATGTAGAGGAATCACACTCAGACCACTCTGTTTTCTTTCTTCTTTGACTCACACTCACTTCCATGAACATTAGATGGACACCTGAATGTATCCATAATTCTTATTCCAAAGGAAGATGAACCTATAAGCTCATAGCCCAGTTAGGAGGCTCAATTCTGGCACTTAGCATCTATAATCCCAGAAACAGGAAAGACAGAGAGGGTGGGAGAAAAGGAAGGTGGGCAGGAGAGGGAGGAGATGGAGAGAGTGAAGGAAATAGGAGAGAGAATAGTTCAGGAAAAAAGTTCAGAAATTACAAACAATATCATTGCCTAATTCTTACTGAATGAACTTTGAACTTAGGCAAAAAATTATGGCTAGCTGGAAAGAGGATTTGGATATTCTAGAAGTTTGTGGATTGAGCTAAAAATTGTGGATTCATAATAGAGGAAGGAAAGAGTAATTTTAAGGGTGGACAATTAGTGAACTTTCATAAGTTACCTGTGGATCAGGGTTGAGTCAGTCTCGCTCCTCTGTGACTGTATTAATTTTCCTGTATCTTCAAGCTACCAACACAACTTTCTCAGCTAGGTTGACAATCAGCTACCTTGGTTCCTTTTACAATGAAAACCTGTAGCAATCAGAAGAAAAACCGCACAAATGCTGGTTACATTTACCCACCCACCTGTGTTCCTTCTTACAATCTGTGTCCTTGCTGTAGCCAAGGCCAGTTTCTTTACCTGTTAAGTAAGAGCTCCTTCCTGCTCACATATTCAAAGGCTCAATTTCTCGACTCACTTTGCTAAGTTCTCAGCCTGTTATAACTTCTCCTAGCTCTAAGAGTCTCTTTTATTCTCATTTTTTTACAGTAATAGCCCCATTTATATCCTATTTTTGAACCAAAACCTCTTACATGAAACATTCATACCTGCGTCCTCTAAAATTTTTTCAACAGATTCTTGACTATAGAGTCCAGCGATTCTCTACACTCTATCAACTCTGTTCTCAAAGTCATAGTGAGTCCATACTGCTGGTCACAGTTGTCAATCTTCATTCCTCGTCTTACTGGACACATTCTTTCTCTCTCCTTGGGAGGGAGCAGCAATTATCAACGCTTTTATTCACTGATGAGGACTCATCCCAGGTTTTCACTTGTATCAAACAAATACTTCCTGCTGAGATACAACCCAGAATTAAATGTGCAATGTTTAATAATTCATAGTACATTGGGAAAGGTTTCAAAATGCAATGAAACCACCTTCAAGAAATAGGAAGCAATCACTCTGCAAACTAAGTATTCATACCTTATAATTAAAACCTGTCTATATATGGTAGGTAGGTTAAAGCTTTTGTCTATGCATTTGATCTTCTCTTGGTTTGCAAGAATGGATTGTGTCTTCAATTTCAATGTGGAAGAGTAGCATCCTTAACTATCTTTGTAATGCATGACAGGAATTATTTTTCCTTCCAGTTCTCGCACCACGTTTTATGCCACCCGCGAACTACACAATGCTCTCTTCTAGTTTGTCACTGAAGTTACTGGTGTCATCAGTTCTGCCAATGATCCCATTGGACATCGGCAGATATTCTTCTGGTGTATATCTGTGGCAATGACTGTACCGTCGAGGAGAGCTTCTTCTCATCCTGGGGTCAGTCTACCTACCCATCCCTCAGATCTCAGTTTGGCGATAACGTCTCAGATCTTCACCTGCTCAACCGTTTTCCTGAGCAGATGGCTCCAGGAACTGCTCTTTACACACAGACAAGCCAGTCTCCTCTCTCCTCAGTGATGCTCTATTAGATAGTTTTTATATCCAACACTTTTGGTCCCTGCAACTCATTTCTCCTCCTGAATTATCCTACTATTTCTGATCCCACATTGCTCTAAGCCTTGCTTCTTCATTCCTTGTTTTCTCAGCACTAGATTTCTAATTCTGTGGAGCTTTGCATTTTGAGAACTAGGCCTCTAATAACAACTCCCCTGCTCACTAACATCCACCTTCGGGAGTCACAAGCTCCATACCTCTACCTGGTCTTCTACGGCATCCTCAAGAGATGCTCCCCAATCTGATCTCTTGAGCAAAACTGTTTCATCCACTGTATACACCACCTAAGAGTATGGCATCCCTGTCGATATGAAAAGCATTTGTGCTGTGCTGGACCCTTCTTTTTATTTTAAACTTTGTGTTCATTCCACTTCACCTTCGACAAACTTCCAGAATGTACCCCATCTATTGCCTTCACCATCATCTTTAACCAGAGTCAGGCTACTACTACTCTTAGTTAATTCTCAACCCAAAGTCAAAAGAATGGAGTTAAAACATCATATGATATCAATACTCCATCAAAGAAACCAATGTGAATTTTCACCACCTTTGGACAAAGAGAAAAAAAAAAACTCTTGCCAGGATCTACAACTTGCTGTAGTGGCTGCTCTGTGCCATTCACGGTACACGGCTCTTTCTTGGTGCCTTCCTTGGCAATGCACATCCCCACAAGCATAAGCCTTCTCCAGCACTTCTTACTCTTGTCCCCAGCTTTATTTTTCTCCTGAGTTTTTAGCAGTACATAATGCCGTTTGCATTTATTTATCTCATCTATTATTTGCCTTCTTTACTGAAGTACAGGGTAAATAAAGCCAAGGGGTATTTTTACTTCCTGTTGTCTTTCTCACTCACTGCAGAATACCAGTCTCAAGAGAAGCTCCTGGTACATGCTGATAAGCTCTCAGTGAGTCTTTATGGAGGGATAAATGACAGGTTGCCCTGAGGTCTCATAATGATTTAACAGGTGCCACATCAGTGTTTCTCAAAAGAGGCTGACATCTATACTGGGTTTTACCCTAAAACATGTGGCCCTGTTTCCCTAGAGGATTTCTAAAAATTGCCTCCCTAGAGTGCAATTTTGTATAAAATTATACAGGGAATGTTATTGTATGAGCAGTAGCTGCACAAAATGTGGGAACAAATTCAATAGGGCTAAATGACAAAAGCAAGGCAGCATAAAGATAGGAATCTATGGAGTAAGGTATGGCATAAATGAATGGAATCAGAACCTATGCCCCAACACTGAAGAAAATTTTCTAAATTAAAATTTATTCTCTAATCTAATAAAGCTTCAGCTAGAACTTCAATAATATATTTTTGTATCTTGACATTGTTTTAAATTGTATGTGGAAAAAAGACCCTGCCAGGATATCATAAAATAAATATTAAAGAATGTTGACAGCTGAAGAGTGAGCATAAACATCAATTAATATAAGAGCAACAAAAGAGAAGGAAATATCTAGAAAGAGGACCTAGCCTATGTAGAAAGACAGCAATAACCATATTTGGGCAATCAAATATGCAAAATAAATGAAATTGTGACCCCTGGAAATCTATTTAAACAAAACAGTTAAACACCTATCACACGTTTTATTTAATTTTGAGAAAATATATTATCAGAGGAGTTTAAGTTCATTGAACATTTTTTAAAATTTATTAATAATTTATCTGTGCTAACAAACTGGAACTTAGAAATATCTATTATGACAGATTGGAATAGTCAACGCAAAATCCGATGTCCATGTCAAGTAAAAATTGACAATAGCAAGAAAATTGTTTCACTTTAATAAAGGACATATTTAGGAAAAGATGTTCACAAAATATGAATAATAATTGTTAAGAATATTCCACATAAATTTAGTAAGAAACATATTTGTCCTGTGCTGTCATTCCTAGTTACTATTTTAAGATATATCTAAGTGAGCACAATAAAGCCAAAAAAATTATATAAAAATTTGTCATTAATTTCAATAGTAGAAAAATTTTCGTTCTTTCTTTTTTCAATTGACAGCAGCTAAAAGGCTCTACCCACCAGGGTATTGAAGGAAATACTGATATTCATAGCCAAACTTTGGGCAAAGTGCAGGAAATCTTAGGAAGAGGAGGAAGATAGAAAGACCTGGAGGTAACAGGAACTCCACAAGGAGAACAACAGAGCCAAAATACCTGGGCTCAGGGGGGCTGCAGAGACCGATACACCAACTAATGACAACGCACATAGAGGACCTAGACCCCCTGTTCAGAAGAAGCCCATATGCTGCTCAGTTTCCAAGTGGGTTCCCTAGTAAGGGGTATAGGGGCTGTCTCTGACATGAACCCAGTGGCCAGCTCTTTGATCACCTCCCCCTAGGGTTGGGATGGAGTAGCCTTGCCAGGTCACAGAGGAAGATGATGCAGCCAGCCTTGATGAGAGTTAATAGGCTAGGGTCATATAGAAGGGGAGGAGGTCCTCCCCTGTCAGTAGACTAAGGGAGGGGCATAGGGGAAGAAGAAGGAGGGTGGGTGTCACTGGGAGGAGATGAGGGAGGGGGCTATAACAGGGATACAATATGAATAAATTGTAATAAATAAATAAATAAATAAATAAATAAATAAATAAATAAATAAATAGCAGTGAAAAAAAAAAGATTTCTGACAGTGGGCTAATATCCAGAATACATAAAGAACTCAAGAAATTAAACACCAAACAAACTAAATAATCCAATTAAAAAATGGGGTACAGAGTTAAACAGAGAATTCTCAACAGAGGAATATCAAATGGCTAAGAAACACTAAAAAAATGCTCAATGTCCTTAGCCATCAGGGAAATGCAAATCAAAACTACTCTGAGATTCCATCTCACACCCATCAGAATGGTTAAGATCAAAAACTCAAGTGACAACACATGCTGGAGAGGATGTGGAGAAAGAAGAACCCTCCTCCATTGTTGGTGGGAATGTAAACTTGTACAACCACTTTGTAAATCAATCTGGCACTTTCTCAGAAAACTAGGAAGAGTGCTACCTCATGACCCAGCTACACCACTCCTGGGCATATATCTGGGAGAGGCTCAATCATACAACAAGGACATTTGCACAACTATGTTATAGCAGTTTTATTCATAATAGCCAGAATCTGGAAAAAACTTAGATATCCCTGAACTGAAGAATGATACAGAAATTATTGTACATTTATACAATGGAATACTACTAAGCTATTAAAAACAAGGAAATCATGAAATTTGCAAGCAATGGATGGAACTAGGAAAAAATCATCCTGAGTGATTTTTATCTCATCTGAGATAACCCAGAAGAGAAAGACATGCATGATGTATACTCACTTATAAGTGAGTATTAGCCATATTAGCCATATAATATAGGATAACTATACTAAAATCTACAGTCCTAAAGAAGCTAAACAACAAGGAGGACACAAGAGAAGATGCTTAATTCTCATTCAGAAGGAAAAACAGGATATACACAGGAAGGAGTAGAAGAGAGGGAACAAAATGGGAGCCTACCCCAAATGTTCTCTACAAGACTACAGCCAGCATGGGATCAAAGCAGATGCAGAGACTCACAGCCAAATTTTGGACAGAGAGCAGGGAGACTTATGGAAGAAGGGGGATATAGAAGGAACCAAAGGAGACAGGAGCCTCACCAAGAGACCAAGAAAACCAAAAGAGCTGGGCCCAGACGGGAGTACAAAGACCGATGCATCGACCAACGACCATGAGTACAGAGGACCTAGACCCCTCTCAATTGTATCCCATAGACAGTTCAGTCTCCATGTGGGTTCCCTAGTAAGGTGAGAAGAGAGTCTCTGAGATGAACTCTGTTGCCTGCTCCTTGATCACTTCTCCCTGATGGGGCGCCTTAGCCAGCACACAGAGGAGGAGGATCCAGGCAGTCCTGATGGGACCTGATAGGCTGGGGTCAGACAGTAGGGGAGGAAGACTTACCCTATTAGCGGACTAGGGGAGAAGGATAAGGGAGGAAGAGGGACAGAAGGTAGGACCGGGAGGGGAGGACAGAGGGGGCTAAAACTGGGATAGAAAGTGAATAAATTGTAAATAATAATAATAAAGATTTCAAGGTTCTCAGTGGCCTTTCTTCCTCTGAGTTGTCCTCTGTCCCAGTTGCATCTCCCTAGTTATCTGCACTCCCAGCACAGCCCCTCTTCTATGTGTCTCTATGACGGGAGGCAAACATTGCTCTTTCTGGCTGCTTGGGCTTCACTCTACTAAAGAACACAAATCCATCCTCCGGGCAGCGGTGTGTCATGTATGTTGCTATCAAAAGTTTTCAACCTCAGCAAACACTCTCCCTTCTTCCCCAAAATGAGCTTTGCGGTGCCCTTTTCTCCACTCTTGTCTTGGTAATCTTGCTAACCCTCAAGTTATTATTAAACTTTGAGAAGAAAATAGTTAATGAATTATTCCTTCATATTGTGGGCTTACTGAAGTAAATTGACAGAATGGATCATATTTATTCTCCTCCAACTTCTTACAAGCACGCCTACTTCATAATTAAATGCATATAAACCAACAGACACCTGCATATATGTATGAATCTTACATGTATTTACATATTACCAAGATGCACAGAGCGAACTGTTCATTGACTATCTGGTGTTTATCTGACAGTTTCTATGACAGTGCTGTTACTGATATTTAAGGAAAGGTAGCCATTTTAGCTACACGGACACTGGAAACTATTAATTTCAATTGTCAACATGATGACATGTAAACTCATCTAGGAAACACACATTCTGCCATGACTATGAAGGATTATCTTCGTTAGGTCACCTGAGGTGGGGAGACCCATCCACTGAATGAGGGAGCATTTTGTAAGCCAGGATTTTGAGACTGAATCCCAGAGAAACTGATCTAAGCTCGAATCTCCATTACCACTTTCTTCCTGTGAACCTGATGTGAGCAGCGTCTGTTGTTTTTCCCCTGTCAACTGGGATGAACTCTATCTTGAACTGTGAACCCAAGCCTTCCCCTCCTTAAGTTTCTTTTGTCATGGTCTTTCATCACGGAAATAGGAGAATAAACTGAGACAGTGATTTAAGGGATGGGCAAAGAGTCATTCTTGATATCTTGAAGTAGTTGAACATCACAGTTAGGCAACAACCTGCAATGGGGCTTAAGAGGTAGTGAAAAATGGATGTAGGGCCTTCCAGCTATTTAACATGACTCTCTGACACAAACTATCATTGGTATTAGTGCATTTTTTTGTCATCATATTGCAAAAATAATAATGGAAAACCAAAAATGTATGGGAGTGTTTTCTAGAAACTTTTAGAAGTTAAGATAATTAGAAGTAAACTCAAAACACCATATTTGGAAATTTTAATTTCAAATGCACCCTGAACAGTACAAGCATCAAACCCTTTCTTGTGTTAAGCTCTTCACCCGAATGTCTCCAATTTTCCTCTCCCCATTAACATGATTGCAAGTCATTTTCACTTCTGAAAATCCTTTAAAAATATAATTCACAAATCCAATTTAATAAATAGCTCTGAATCCATTAAACCGCTCTCGCAGCCCAAGTCTATATTCACAGCTAATGACAAATATGTATGTAAGAGTGGGATCATCAACTTTTCCGATTGCAATCTCCAGCTAATAGAGATGCTAGGTAGTGTATCACTCTGTAGAAGCTTCAAATAATTACCCGGCCCTCTCCATGTCCCTGGTGCCGTTGATGGAAAATTAAGGAACTCTTTCTTAGAGCCCCCATACAGAGAAACAGTGCTGGGAGGAAGGAAGCAATACAATCCAGCCTGGAGATGGAATAGTAAGTGGAAGAGGGTGAATTAGTATTCTGCCGGACAGTGCTCATCTCTTTCTCCCCAATATATTGTTGATGTGTCTCAATAAAGGTCAACAGGGAATTTGAGGGCTGAAAAATAAATGGGAAACCAAGGGGTAATAGTCTAGGCTCGGTCCTGTGGGCTACAGAAGTTGGCTCACCCTCTCAGAGATCACCTTTGTCATGCACTGACACTATTAAAAGTATGTAAACACACTCAGCAGTTAATTTTAAAGTCTCATAATTGAAGGCATTTTGCCCTTCAGGGATGCCAGTCAAATTGTCTGCTAACTAGATAAAAATGAGAGTAACATGTACAGGTATCCAGACAAACATCTTTATGTTACTTTCCATTCATTCTCAGCACTTCAAAATCCCCACGCTGCTGTCTTTCAGAGGAATATGATCATTTTGAGGCTAGGTTATTCGGCAACTTAAAGGCCTTAGCCAGTTTCTATGACTGGCACATAAGCCCCTGACATCATCAATATGATACAGTGCTCCTACTGAGTAACTTAAATTAAAAGTACTTGTCATAACTCTGACTCAAATTAGCGTATCTATCTTAATTAAATGTGGCAGAGGCTCGGGTTAGCCAGCACATTGGCTTCTCCTGTTCTCTGACAGGTCAGACATCTAACACCAGGTCTCATCACCATCACACAGAGCACCGGTGTTTATTTTTAAGGGCCACCAAGAGCAAGAAAAATCATAGACATGAATATTTTCTTGATCTCTGAAAACTGCAAATAAATACTCTTGTTATGGTCCTTCTCTGTTTGAATTTACAGTTTGAAGGACCGTTTTTCTGTCTCTAGGTGATATATAAACATCTCTCTTTAAAAAAAAAAAAAGAAAGAAAGAAAGAAAAAATGTTATGGTTTGATCAAAATGAATCAGAAAAGAGATTTTAGCCAAGAATTTCCACTCCTTCATCAAAAGTAGCACTGTCAAGGTTGAAAGAAAGCACTGATAATCCAATTTTCTGTTCTGGTTTCTCAGGCGTTTCTCCCTGAATTCTGTTAGTTTTTGACCTTCTGCAATAAAGTTTCTGTGAGGGAGAGAGTGCTATGCTCAGGCTGGCTGAGCGAGTGCCAGTCCCGAATGTCAGCCAGGACTTTGGTGTAAACAGAAATATTGCAAAAATAAGCATCTGTTTACCTTTAGATACACAGGACAGAAACATTTAGCAAAAATGTAAAAAATATATAAATAAAAATGTATGTTGGATTAAATTGAGGAAAAGGTTGTTCCTGTTAGAGGAGAGGTATATTTAATATTTGCTGACATCTTCATCATTTTTGCTTCATGAATAGTCAGATAGTAGTCATCTGTTCAACACCCAAGTAGTTAAAAGACTCACGATTATGCTGTCTTTGTCAAGTGTGGTAACCAAGCAAACCATAGCTAGGCTCCAAACACAGCCTTTTTTGTTTGATGGTTTGTTTGTTCTTAAGTATCAAGAAACCCAGAAAATCAAGTTGGCAAAACCTCTCAGAAAATTGAAGGCTTCAAGCCTCGCGTACAAGACAAACTGATGACAATATAATAATATTTTTTTCTATGATTTTTTTATCCTCAACAAAGGTATTCATGGCCACTTTTTGAGACAGACTGTGTGTTCACAATAGTAAGGAGTTAGAGTTGGGAAGACATGATTGAGTCAAGAACTGGAAAGCAATGCAGACATTGAGGGAAACACAGTATAGAATCAAGATTCAGGCCCCTCTCACTGTAGGATGCAAAATACCACAAAATCATCTCTTACAAAGCATCTCACACTTTGCTTGCAAATGTTGGATAACTTATGATGGCTATCTTTTCACATATTAAATTCGCTTTATTGTTCTATTAGTATTCAACTCATAGCAAGAAGATTTGGTTTATGGATTTTACTGGAATGCGATGGTTACAGAATATTCTATTCTTGCTGTTTCCAACATGGAGTGAAATATGTGAGCAAGTGACAAAAATAAACAAATATTCTCCTTTTAGAAATGAGCTGCTTTTTAATGAACGGTTCAAATGGCCTCCCTCAATACTCAGTTTTCGATGGAATTCATTACGGAGTCTGTATTAATTAATTTCCTCCTACTGTAACAAAATAGCCATGAAAAACCACACACACTTAGGAACATTTATTTTGGCTCACAGAGTCGAAGTTTTTAAGCCCCAGTGACAATGGTAAGAAATGATCTACTCACGCAATACATTTTAGAGAAAGATGACCTGCCCATAGTTAACATAGCCCTTCACTGTCTTCTTTATTTTATAAGGCAAGCTTTTTGCTTTGTCTCGGGCTCTCCCAACATATGTCAGAATACTCCCTGTAAGGTGTGAAAATACCTAGCATTATCAACACTGATCAATGAGCACTGAAAACTCTCGGGGCCAAAAGCTCCCCTGTGCTATTGCGGTAGGAAGAACAAGTATTTGTGGAACACTTCAACACTCTGTAAGAAAAGGTCTTGAAAGTTTTCACCATAAACGAGTGATAGATGTTGAGCTTTGTTTAACTTGATGTAAAAATTGTACAACATGCATGTGTATTTCAGTACTACACAGCATCCTATTATATGTGTAATTGTTATGCTTTTATAAGTTTAAGGCAGGAGAGAAAAAAAAAGAGTACTGAAAAAGCATGTCATGTGGTCGTAAGCATCAAGCAAGCACTCTTCCACCACCTGTTTAGACAATTTTCAGGAGGAGCAATCTGTCCTGCATCGCACTGAAAACTCTACCTAGCCCATGACTCATTGGACTTCTCTAGTCTAGAGCAGATGTTCTTGCTGGGCCCAAAGCCAAGTAAGTAATTATTGGGTTTGTTTGGTGTGTTGGTTTTTGCTTGGTGTTGGAGCCACACAGGTGGTACATATGTTACTGACCATCACCCTCAGTGCCAAAACGACACCTTATCCTCCTCCTCCTCTTCCTCCTCTTTCTCCTTCACCTCCTCCTCCTCCTTCTCCCCCCACCCCATTGTAGTAATGTCCAACGTTATTTTCACATTAAGTTAGCTCCCCTCTGCCATCTGGGTTATAATTCAAGTAGAAATCAATGAGGAGCCAGGCAGTTGTGCCCCCCTAGTTTCCTCTACCTTCCTATGCTACTGGCTGCATTAACATTATCAGAGTCTAAGCTGATAGAGAAGGGAATAGAGTGAAAGTGGATGAAAGCTTTGGAATCTGGAACCAGAAGTTAAAGCTGGTTTACTTTTTTTTCCTGTTACTGGTTTTTGAGGGATATAAGTGATTTCTGCTGAACCCCTGTCTCCTGCTGGTTGGGTTTCTGATGCCCACTTGTACCAGCCTTGCATATACCTGGCCTGATATTCTCTCTAGGTTCTGTCCGTGTCACCAGGCAGCTTGGACAGGACTCATAACAAACACAAAAACAAAACAAACATAAACTCCATTGTTTTGCTTTCTTTTGTTTTTTCCTTTTGTTTCCCATTTTGGTCCACACCCAGCTTAAAGGAAATACACTATCCATGTACAACGCAAGGGAGCTCTATTTGAAATACATTTCAAGGGTTAGTTAGCATCTCTCATTTGTCTAAAGCCAGTGTTTCTTCTCTGTAATACTTACCAAATGGCAGGACCTATGAAACAGCACATTGCATTCACTTAAAATATTGGCCACAGGATGCATTAGAAATTCTATGAAAACCATATTTTACTACAGAAAGATCTGGCCATTGACATATTATTAACATAATTTTTTTCTTTCAATGATTAATTTTTTGTAATTAATTAATAGTTGTGCTGTAAAGTTAGTGGATTAGATTTCCAGACCCAGCATCAGTCTGCGACAAGTTAACCCTCTGAAGTATGATTCAAGGTCACAGATCAAGGGTTAGCTTATTCTCTGTGAGCTTATTGCCATTTAAATAACTATGCAATGATAGTCTCCTCTTCACTGTCTAGTTTTGAAGATTAAATATGTGTGCATAAAAAGATCATAGCACAGTTTGAAGAACCAGACTGACCCCCTGTTAGACTTAAAAACTGTCTCTTATAGTAAAGATAAACTAGGTTTATTCTTGCTTATGATTAAACCTCTGCTTCGGCTATGCCCCACCAATAACTAAACGTGGTTCTCCACTGCCTGTTCCAGGAATGACAATCATGTCTTTGTTTCAGAAAGTTGTCTATAACCATCATGCAGCCCAACCTTTCTTTCACAGGGCTATATAATCACCTATGACTACCCTACTAGGCTCTACTTGGGTCTGTGTCTTTGTTTCAGGAGGTCCTTAAGACTGACTTGTGCTGGTATTGTCTTTCTGTAATCTTGCCTATTTTGTCTGCCAAATCCCCTAGTTGAAAACATGCTACCCCTTGAGTGGTAACAGCCTGTCTTCCTTACATCCAATGCTGACCTCTCAAGCTCCACCCTAGGGGGAGGCTGCTCATGTACATGAATTTGAAAAAGCTTGCTTTGATGAATTGCTTGCAATAATTAATTTGGCCATGATGAATTGGGTCAGTGGTGTTTCTCCTCCCTTCTTTGTCATTAGTAACTTACTAACACTCTAGATGGGGTTTTTTTTGAGCTTTAGAATTGGGCAGACTCCAGTTCTAAAACAGGACCTTAGCAGCACAACACTGAATTCCAAGAAACTTGGGAAAATGATGTTCCTCGTGTCTACATTCCAGACGACATTTTCCAGGACCTACCAAAAGGTAAGTGTCTATATTTCATGAAACAAAACCTCATCTATTTGACTCTGGTTCTTGTGGAATGACTTGAGCTGTGAGCAGAAACATCCTGCCTGCCTCTGCACTGATTACCTGAGCTTTCTTCATTAGTCATAAGATAGTAAGAAAGAAAGAGAAGCCTTGAGCTCATCTGACTTAACCTAATTACCCAGAATTCCCCACCTTAGGTTAATGCTCAGAAGAGGACAGTAGTCAGGATTCACCATCAGCAATTCCTTGCAGCCCTTCCAGCCATGCTGTCCTGCCCAACATGCAGCTTCTAATGGACAGGCCTGCGTCTGATACATAAGAGATTGTATCTTATTAACCCAGCTAAGTTGCCACTGCAGCAAGTTGCCACTGCCATTTCTGAAAAGAAGCCTTAACCAAAGCCCCAGAGGTTTCCCTCACACAGGCTGGTAGAGGTTCGAGGCACTACGAATTTCCCGCTTCATTGCTTGTGCAAGCAGCAGCAGTTTTAGCAGCTCACAGCTTAGCAATGCCGGTAATTAAATATTTCTGCCACAGTTAATTTTAAAAATTGACCAGAAAATGAGAAAATTGGTTGTCGGGATACAAGTGGACCAACCTGCTTCTAAGGACAAAAGATACGGTTGGAAATCCTTGCGTAGAGTGATGAGACTATTTCCCCTTCAAGAGAATTGCGCTGAAAACAACACCTGCAAATGCAGGTCTCAGTCTACAGTGATAATTCTGATTTTACACACACTCACACAAATACCCCAAAGGACTCTACGTCTATAAATTAAATTTCATGGGTGTCTTACAAGGATGTATTTACTGTTGTTTATGGACATAGAGTAAGAAATTGAGACATAAACTGGAAGTGAACCAAAAAAAAAAAATGAGTTAGGTTCACAGTGAGCATTAACTAATCTGCATCCATATCTTACACAGTGGTAAAAAGAAAAGGGAAAACAATCCACTAAGTATATACATATATATATATATATATATATATATATATATATATATATATATATATATATGGCAAAAAGAAGGTTTAAAGTTTATCATGCTGAATATTTTTAGTTTAATAAATAAAACCAAGCACCAAAAAAGCTCATTTCTTGTCCCAGTAACATGTGCATCTACTTATCCTCCATTCTTTTTTTGTTTAGGTCACCTGAGCCCTTCTCTATGGCCCTTGGCCCATAAAGCTCACTTCACACTTGTGAGAAATTTTGCACCCATGCCTATAGGAAGCATTACAGCCTGGAAAGTAAAAGAACTCCATATTGGACTATGGTTGAATAGAATTAGCACTGATGTTCAGGAGAGAGAGGTGTTTGATGGGCGGATATAAGGCAGGCTCTCTAAAGAAAGGAGAGATCTCCTTAAGCCCATGAGAAAAGACAGAGATAAGGATGAAAAGCATTTTGTTGTGAACAGGAAAACCTTCAGGATAGGGTAATAAGAACTTTTAATGTCCATAAAATAGTAAGCTTACTGACAGATACTCAATTTGCAGACATGCACTCAACATTTGCAAATTGTGGAGCCTGGTAATTAGAAGGCTATGCTGTCAATATGCTGAATTTTGTATTATAAACTACATTCTGCAAGCTACCTAATTCCCAAAGAGATGTATGGTAGATATTTTATTTTTCTTATCAGTAGCATTTTGAACATGAACTATCTCCCACAGGCTCTTGTCTTCGATAACTTTGTCCCTGTGTTGACACTCTTTGGCCAGGTTGTGGAACCTTCAGGAATCGGAGCTTCATTGAAGTAAATGGGTCATTGGAGCTGGGCTTTGAGGCTTTCAGGCCTAGTCATCCTTTCTGTTCACACTCCAGCAGCCGCCTGGTTCTATTACCATGTCTTCTGTGTCTGGTACCACATCCTTCCCTCAAACTAAAAAACAACAACAAAAGAAACATTTATTTCTTTCTTAAATTACTTTTCTCAGGGTGTTTTAGCAAGAAGTAAAAGAAAAAAAAAACTAAACTAAACTTAAGCATGAACACATGATTCTTAGGCCTTTCAAACTGGTTTTTAGAAGAAATATGGAAGAGTTGGGACCTCAGGTTAGGAAAGTACTTGAATGCTGAGTAATCAGAGCCTAGTGGGGCATTACTAGGAGGAACCTGGGAAATAAGAATGCTAAAGGAAATGTAAACAGTAGAGGTTCGGATCATGAGGTTTCAGAGGAGAAAAAGAGCTCTATCAAGAAATGAGTTAGGAGTCATTCATATGATATTTTGGCCAGAAATATGCCTTCATTCTGCCCATATCTTGGAAAATGGGGTAAAGCTAAATTTAAAGATAATAGACTAAATTTTTCAGTAGAAGGAAGTGGTGTGGCCAAGTTTAAATTTTAGATAAGATGTCCATGCACAACAAACCTCCCACAATTTCGTGAAAGAGATTAGAACCATTAAGGAAAACCCTGGTCATTTGCGGGGCAATCGGAAAGATGTCCTTGGGGCAAGACTGCCCATCAAATGCTCCAATGTATATGAAAAGTGAAAGCTTTAATGCAGCTGTATGAAGGTCCCTGCTGTTGAAAAGCTACTGTGTTTCCTCAGGGTTAGCACATAGGCACCGGTATAGCTGTTTGTAGTTCAAGGGAACCAAGTTACATCCTGAGCTGGCCATGTCACCCAGTAGAATTAGTTTTGGTGGCATCACAGATGCAAGGTTGCATGGGTCATGCTCTTTTCAGTCTATAGTTTCTGAAAGCAGCTAAGGCCAAATAATCAGAGTCCTGATAAGGAGGCTTTGAAGGTCCACTGAATGAAGTTGTGGAGGTGAAGCCCCAGTTTCAGGGGGACACCTAAGATGTCAAAGATTCCAAGACTGAGGGGTGTCTGTTGAGAAGAGCTGTGGAGAAAAAAAAAAAAAAAAAAAAAAACTAGCCCAGAAAAGAAGCCATGTGTGCCACAGGTAGCACAATTAGAGGAGTGGGCTTATCATTTACATTAAAGCCCAAAATACTAGACATAGACCAGAACGATTGAGTAGTTTTCTTTTTGATTGTTTGTTTGTTTTTGTTTTCCAGATTTAAGTTTTGATATTTTACATTAACAAAGAGCCATTAGTTTATAGCAGTCAGGGATGGGATATTATAGCTTGAATGTGAAGTATCCTCCTTAGACAGATTCACCTGTTTGACACAGTCTTTAGGTGGACAGGCCCTTTAGGAAGAGTGTGGAACCTTTAAGAGGTGGAACACTGTTGATGGAAGTGGGTCTCCGTGGGTGGGGTTTGAGGCTTTTAAGCCAACACCACTTCCTGTTCCCTTTCTGCTTGCTGAGTGTGAATATGCTCAGAAAAAAGCAGAGTCTTGCCCACTGTGACAGACTGACATAACCTTCTGGGAGACAAGCCAAACTAAGTCTCCTGTAATTTGCTCTAATCAGGGTTTTCTATGCAGTAACTGGAAAAGCAACAAGGACTCCTTGCCATGTAGGCTTGACTGGCCTAAAGTCTCTAGGTTTGTTTACAACTAACAGAGTTCGCTACCTGTCCCTGCTTCCAGTGCTTGCAGTAAGGCCTGCACCACCATTTCTAGTATACCATTTGCAAATATTTCCTATTCTTTGAATATTTGGATGCAAAATATTACATTGGAAATAAATTGGTCTTCACCAGCTGTTCTGAGGCTTTTGTAATAAAGGGAGACCATTTCATTCTTTCCACTGTACCTCATTCATGAGATTCAGGGAAACACGTTTAATCCTGAATGCTGTATGAAATTAAACACAAAAAATATAAGGAGAAATGTTCTTATTGCATATTTTCCAGACATTTTCGCCACAGTCATCCAGAGGTAGCCCATCAAAATGTCACAAACTAGATTTGCAGTCACTGAAACGAGCTGACTCTATCCAGGCAATCATGCTATATGTAAATACAAATCACTTAGCTTTTGCTAGCATTGTGCACTCTAAAGACTTCCCCTTCTCTCCTGGTTTTCAACAACTGGACTTTGAGTATGAACTCTGATGAGGACATTCATAGACACCTGAAATTCTGGCTATAGTGGAAAGAGACAGGTAGGCATACTGAAAGGCAGAAAAGAAAACAGTCTACAATGATGTTGGCTAAATACCCTGATGACAATGAATAATCAATACAGTTTAGCTACTGTAATTGGGAATAACTTGTCACATGTGTGCATATATGGAATAATTACATCAAATCATGTTAATATGTAGAATTTATACATGTTAAATAAAAACAATCATCTAAATAAAAATCAAAGAAATACAGAATGTTGGACTTTTGACATGCTGCGGTGATGGAGCAAGCCCTGTGAAAGGTTCTCAGAATCTCCAGAAAGAAAAAGGGAAAAAGAAGCAATCTCACTGAGACATGTAGGTAGAAAAATGAAAAAACAAACCCAGAGCTGTTGTTGATTGTGTTTATTTTATTGCCATTGATCATGGCACTCTTAAATCAGAACATCTCCAAAGGCAGTAGCTTAATATAGACCACATGATCACTTTTGATATGGTTTATCTGGTTTTATTTTTTGATAAGCCATTTTTACTTTTTAAAAAATTTCTACTTTCATTTATTTATTTGAGTGTATGTGAGTGTGTGTGTGTGTGTGTGTGTGTGTGTGTGTGTGTGTGTGCGCGCGCGCGCGTGTGTTGCATGCTTGTGGATATCAGAGTTCAATTGTAGAAGTAGGTTTTCTCCACCATGTAGGTCCTGGAGATTGAGCTCAGGTCATCCATCAGTCTTGGTAAAAGCAACAAATCCTTTAACCTGCTAAGCTCTCTCACTGTCCTTTATGGTTTTATTTTAAAGCTTTTATATATATAAGTTAATCTTTTGGGGACTATCTGAAGGAATACCTAGACTATGAGACAATTAATTCAATTCTAAGTGGTAGGAATGTCAACTAATTACCATCCACTCAACTTGAAAGCACAGCAAATAGCACCAAGAAAAATGGTGAGTTAAACATGAAAATTGTGATTTAAAATTCCAGTCACAGACACATGCAAAGAAAAAGGCTTTTGCATTCTGTAGGTGGAGGTATCTGGGAGACACCACAAAATCTGTTTTAAGCCAACCAGTTAATTGATTTGTCACTTCATGAAAATTTGTTGTTATTATTAATTCAGCTCTGATTTTTAAATCAATAACATGAGCATTAACTGATGATATGAAAAACCAGTAATGAAGAGAATTTCACTCATCATCAGCTTGTTTTCAGAACATGAAAGGTAATAATAAAAATAATAGAAAACAGTACCCTTGCTCAGGGGAATGCTAAACCAGGAAATTTATTCATAAAAGTTAATTTAGCCCATATAATGACCCATTGCACTAAGCATCATTTTTCCATTCAGAAAGTAATTTCAGAGAGTTTCAGTAACTTCCCCAAGGTCACACAGCTAGCAAGAAGCAGATGGAGCCTAAAATTGTCACTACTTGCTGCTGGTGATAGATGCCAGATGCCTGCTGGAAATTCTTTAGGTAGAGAAGTGAATTGAGAGAATACGAATGAGTCATCCCTGGACTTTCTAGCACAGAAACCCCCACTTTCAACATTTGCATTTCAAAGAACTGTAGGATAAAGAAATCATTTCCTATTGCTAGATAAGTGCTCTTCATGCAAGAAATTCAGAGCCCATTAAAGAAGAAAAAAAGATTTTAAAAAAATGAAAGAACTAAACAAAAAAAAAGGAGGGAGGAGAAAGAGAATGCACCAGCTTTAATTTCCTCTCTCTATTAGACAGCCACCAAAGACACAGCTCTGGTATGGAAAATGCACTGCCTTACATCTCTGCAATCTCCAACTGTTAGCATCTTAAACTATACACTTGCCTATTCAATATAAATCAGGAAAGTCTATGAATTAAAAAGAAAGCTCTGTTTTATTTGTGTGCATGTTACTAATAATTTTCTGGTATAGCCTGAACCCATTTCTGCCCTGGAAATGACCTCTTTTGAGGTGGTGCCTTATTGATTTATTCATTTCGTTACTTGATCGTTTTCATTAAGAATCCTCAGTAGTTAGAAAATGGCCTGGCACAGGAGAGATTTTCTGTATGTGCTAACTAGTAAGTGAATAGATAAATTAATATGACTAAGATGCACTCACGCAGAACAACCCCTGGTGTCTGTTTATTATGTTTTGGTACATTCGCACAACACAGGAGCCAAGTGCTTCTGGATCTGTCAACACACCCATTGATAGATCTGAAACATTTACATTTTCATATCCAGGGCAAATATAATATTATTCTAAATATCCCATCATTCTTACAATCAGACAAACCAAAAGTTTAAAGGGACTGTTAACATCTGGATAACATCAAGTCACAACTTTCTCCTGACCTGATGTTTTTCCTAGGTCAAAATCTTTACAGAGGCGCCATGTATATTCTACTTCCTTTCAAAAACAAGCACTGATAGCTCAGAAGCCAGCCAGCTTAATCAGTGCCTGGAAGAGGCTTACTCCCCAGATCCTCCATTGCTTTATTCTAAGAAACAGTTAAACAGAATTCTCTTAAAGGCCATCCTAAAGACAACTACTGTGATAATTTAAATTCATGGCAACCTGCTGGCTTGTCTGCCTGTCTTGCAACTAATGAAACTTTAGTTGCTAAGGTGGCTTAGTTCCTCTAGCCTTTGCTGACCTTCAGTAAAGAAGCTATATTTTTCCTCTCTCATAATTTCTGCTTTAGTCTATTTATTTAGAACTTGCAGTCTCTTATACAATTTAGAAGGAAGACTCAGTTCTTTGGACCCCCCTTCTCTCCCTCTACACTAAAAGAGATGTGTAAATAAAATAGTCAGAGTTAACTGAAGGTTAGCTACCTTAACTAATAAGCCTTCACACAGTAGGGGTTTTATCTTAAGCACAATAGAAATTTATTTTCCACTCACCTATCAGCCTGATGCAAATCACCCTGGCTGGAAGTCAGTTTTTATCCATGTGCTGATTTAGGAGCCCACTTGGGCTTGTTAGGGTCTTGGAGGCTTCAAACCTGATAAGCTATGAAAAAGGAAAGGCATAGTGAATGAGGTACCACATGGCCCAGGACTCGCCTATACCTCCTTAATATTCCAATATTGAAAACACAGTCATATCGTCATATTTGGAGATAGGAGTAGGCTGAGGCACGTACTTTTGTCTCCCCACTAGCCATCCAGGACAACCCCAGAAGAAAGAAAGAGTGATGGTTGATTTTTATTGTCAACTAAATTGCCCCATAAAATACCACAATGCACAAAAAAAGTGTAACTATGGCAGTGTCTGTCATGGCTTTCCAATGAGATCAGGAAAGCTCTGAACTAATGCATGGATTTATTCTTTGATTGAGTCGTAATAGGATCCCATAACTGAAATGAGGGAAAGGAAGAAGATGGGACCTAATTAGAGGTAGGAGGAGTTTGCTAGGGATTACACTGGTTCCTATTTGGCATAAAGGCGCCCCTCTTTTGTTATATCTTTTAACAGACATTATGTTCTACCTGAGAGCAAACCTGGAAATATGAATTCTGGTGACCATGGGCTGAGCTTTATAAACCAAGAGCAAAAACAAATGTCCCTTCCATCAATTTAATCCTGTCGGGTATTTGATCATAGCAATGAGAATAAGAATTCCTGGAAGAAGCCGTGCCCACAAAGGCTGGCTGGCTGACTGAAAGTTCTACACAATGGAAGGTTAAGAATGTTGCAAGTCCAGAGCCTAATATCCATTCTTTGCCCATCTGTGTCTGACCTAACATCCTGATTGTAGAGAAAACCTTTCAGAATCTGCCCCATTTTCCCACAAACCAAAAGGCTGAGAGTCATCAGGTAGCATCTGAGGCCTATAGTTGAGATTTTCCCTTTGCCATAAGTACCTACCCAATTCTTCCACCAAAGTCTTTTTAAAATGTCTTAATTTATGGCTTCTCTTTTTTGGTCTTTTATTATAAAACTGCTTCCACACTAGAAAATGGGATTTGAGGTAACCTAAATCTGGGTTCCTGGGCCACAGTCACTTATATTTGGCTGCATATTTTTGAGATGAGAATCGTGTTTTCCATTGACAGTGAGAAGGTCCATCTTTCCCTTTACATTTTAGCACATATGATATCAACACTAAAAAAGATGTTTGGCAGGTGATTGGACTCTATCTTATTTGGTACTCTACTAGTTGATGTTGTACTTCCATTCCTCTTTTCTGCTTTATGATAATCCTCTCCAGGTGGACTGTTTGCCTACAGAGCTATCCAGTTGACTTATAAGAGGTAATCACAGAGATACAGAAGGCCTATTGTGGATCTCAAGTTCATCTGGCTGAATTAGCAATATGCTTAGTATTTTTCTGTTTCTTTGTGATAGAGGCTTAATGATAGACTAAAGATAGATGAATGATAGATAGGTGGATAGATGATAGATAGATGATAGTAGAGTGATAGATGATTGGTAGGTAGATAAATAGATGACAAATAGTTAAGTGGATGATAGATAGATAGATAGATAGATAGATAGATAAATAGATAGTTGAAAGATGGATATAGATGATAGATAGGTAAATAGAAAAATGATAGATCAATAGTGCACTGATTGAAAACTAGTTCAAACCTAGAATGAAAAGAAGAAGGACATCCCTTCAATCCCTGTAATTAGGTTGGCAAGTATCAAAAATTTAAGTTTATCTTAAAACAATGTTTCTTGTTTGAGGTGAATGGAGTGCCATAGGGGACTTAACAACAAAAGCATATTATAATTTTAGAAAACAAAAATGTTAAATCCTTAATCTTCCAAATAATCAAATGTTATGACATTTAAGAATACAAAAAATAAAAAGACATTTTGAGTGGTTTAAACTTAATGCTTTCATTTCTCAGCCTCTTTCATGGACTCCTAACATGTCTCACCTCTAAAATTACAAAGATTGTCTGTCTGCAGCATATTGGCCCCTTGATCTAGGGTGACTGAGTCAGTACTAACTGGTCTTTCCAAATGTCTTTTGGAGAGTCTTTTGGTGGCGTTTCAACTGAGGAGAAAGCATTCCAGGGGAGCATTCCACGCATGAAGCACAGCATTGCATGTGGAACTACATTGCAGAGAGTCAAGCAAACGCCATCTCCTAATGACTCATTCAAATAGCTAGAAGAGTTGAGGGAAGCTGGCTCATCCCTATGTCTGTCTTAATGTCCAGGCGTTAAGGAGAGTTTGGTTGTTCACCAATCCTAACATGTGAGCTTAGAAAAACACTGCAAAACATGTGCAATCTCTATTCCCTCCTGGCTGCCGGGGAATCAATGTTTCATTCAAGAAAAAATGGAATCACGAATAAGATCTTGTTTTGTAACTGCTCTGTCAATATTATATGATTTTTTTTGACATGATTGCAAAGCAACTTTTATCTTTTCTATCTCTGTTCTACAACAATGATATTTAAGTTGAACACAGACTGAATACAGTCTCAGTCTGTCTCATGCAGGAGTGTCCTAAAATGTAAGTACAAAAGTACCATTTATGTAGGTAATGTTGGATAGAATGTGATTGTTGACACCAAATTGAGAGAAAAGATATAATGTATATGTTTTATGGTAATTACAGATATAGAATAGCCTGAACTAATTGACAACTGGCTAATTAGTTATCACCAGGACTATCCTCTGTAACTGTAAGACAAAATAATTTCCCAAATTTTATAAGCACATAAATTTCCATAAGTTACTTTTGACCTTAATGTTGTATCACAACAATAAAAAGATGCTGATGGCGGCGCCATTGTTGGTGAGCACAGTTGCCTCACAGAAGGTGGCACCAGAAAGTGGAGAATTACTGTAAAGAACCTGAATAGGTTGGGTTTTAGAAAGAGGTGGATGGTTTCGGAACTTTGGACTGAAAACCACCTGTGTACACTCAGCAGAGTAGAGCAGGCTATTCAAGTACAAGCTTGGGAGATATCAGTGCTGAGAATGCTATGGACCATGGGGGTCTAGCTCATGATGTTTCAGAGGGCGGCAAAGAATTGAACAGCAATCGGGCAAGAGGACATTTTTGTAATTCATCATGACACGAAGGCCAGGCAATGTGTAACAGCGCTGGAATTTCCGCGAGAGCACAGTCCTGAGTGGTCATCTCATGAAGCTATCAATGTTGAAGCTGATTTGCAGTGGAGACCCCCAAGATGGTATAAATGACAAATCTGTGAGGAATCTACCGAGTGTGGCACCAGCCCGAGAAAGAGAGAGAGATAAGTTGAAGACAGAAAACCCAGGGGATCAGTGTCATCTAAGTTCCTTGAAAGAAAATTTTCACACACTGAACAAGAAGCTACAGGGTTTGGTGTTTGCTTTACTGGCTTTTGGTCTTGCTTTGGTCCAGTGTTTCCCTACTCTGCTTCCATTTTTCCTTTCTGGACAAGTGTTGTATATTCTGGGCCATTGTAAGCTGAAAGTCACTCTTTGTCCTGGATAACAGAACTATCCCGCACATTCAGTAGTTACACATTCTTCTGTATGCTTTGTATAAGCCTGACAATTTTCAAGATAGAAAAAGAATTAGCAGATTAACTCTGCAACCTAGAATTTGATTCAAAGATTGTTGAGAAATCTTGGAGTCAGAAAGGTATTTAAAAGGTAGAGCCAGATACCACACCTAAGAAAAGATTCTGTTGTCATAATTAACAACAACAACAAAAACTAATGGAAACTTTGATCAAATCAAGTAGTTGGATTATCAAATTCATCACTGGCAGATCACAAATATTTTAAGGGATTATTAATAATTAATAATTAATATAAAGAGCTGAATGTTTTCACATGAAAACATGTGAATCATGCTCATCTTTATGATCTCAAGAATCATGCTCATCTTTACAATCTCAAGAATTATAGAACAAAATGAAATTTCTTACAGCAAACGTGCTTAACTCCTTTTATCAAGAGAATATAAAACGATGTCACCAGATGGAGACTACTTTAGTTAATTTTCTTTGATGTAACCAAACACCTGACAATGGAAATGTAAGTAAACACAAGTAAAGAAATGTAAGTAAAGATCAAGTTCTGAGGGTTGTATTAGTTTCTTTTTTATTGCTGTGACAAAACAACATGACCAAGGCATCTTAGAGAAGAGTTTATTTGGGATGTAATTGCACTGGGTTAGAGTGCATGATGACACAGAGAAGGTATGACTGCAGGAGCAAAATCTGTCGGTTCACAGAGTTTTTTTATTTTTATTTACTTACTTATTAATATTTATTCACTTTGTATTTCCCCTGAAGGCCCCTCCCTCCTTGTTTAGACTATTGGTTCCTGCAGGACCCCCTGAGCCCAGGTATTTGGGCTCTGTTGTTCTTGTGGAATTCCTGTCTTCTCCAGGTCTTTCTCTCTCTTCTTCCATAAAGTTTCCTGCGCTCTGCCCAAAGTTTGACTATGAGTCTCAGTATCTCCTTCAGTACCTTGGAGGATAATGTCTTTTAGAGGCCCTCTGTGGAAGGCTCCTGTACTGTAGCTTTTCTTCACCTACTTCCAATGTCTATCCTGTTTGCCCTTCTGAATGAGGATTAAGCATCTTCCCTAATAACAGAGGGGGAGGAAATGGGATGACAGAGAAGTCAGGCCCAATGTGAAGCCTCTGTGAAGGCAGATTTCTTGAGCAGCTTCTTTACTGGAGTGGAGGGGGAGGGTGGACAAAAGGCTATTTAAGCCTTTGGGGAGTGGGTTGAAGCTTTCGGGGTGATTGTACGCCATTGGCCAGGCTAAGGTGCTGGAAATGCCTTATTTGCATGAAGAGTAATTCCAGAGGCTTTTTGGCTTTTTGGCTTTTTGGAAGTGACTATTAGGAGAGGGGAAGTTTAACCTGGCTGCCACTCTGACTGTGTGACCTCCTCGCGTAAAGGTGGGGAGCACAGGACGCCCCGGAGCAGCGGAGGGAGTAGTCCCAACTCCTACTGCTCTTGAAGTGAGATTTCTGGGGCTGGACACCACCCCTTTCCTGCTTTGGACGGCTCCTCCTGGTTCCATGGTACTTTGGCCCCACAGTCCCCTACACCTCCCTTTATAAAGGTAAGGGGTTTTTTTTTAATATGTTTGTATTTTTAAACCCTAGAATCATCAATCAGAGGAGACGCCCCTCAACAACATCATTCTTATTTTCTGAGTATAAAGTTCTCAGAGTCTCTTTAGATGAGCATCTAACAATTACAGCTGTTTTTTTCAGCAATTGCCTAGTCTACAAACTCAACGAGCTAATGCTCTTTCTCTCAACAAATCACACAACTTACATATCTTTATATTTTGTTTCTAGTACCTTCTCACTGTAAATAAACCTACAAGTAGTGAGCAATGATGATGCCACAGGTGTCTTTAAGTTTTCTCCACCAAGTTAGAAAGTCAGTTAGCCCAGGTTAGATTCATCAGAGCAACGACCTCAGTATAATTACCAATATTCTGTACTGTTGACTTTTCTCACCACCATGACAAAATAACCCAATACAGGAGGGTTTACTTTGGTTCATGGTTTGCAAGGGCATCCATCACAGCACGGCCAGTGTGGTGGAGACACTCTTACCTATGGTGGCCAAAGCTTGGGACAGTGTTTGTTAACATGACGTGGACCAGCAGGGAATCTGAGAAAGATCAAAATCAGGTCAGAATCTGCATTACAATTCTTCTAATGTCAGAATCTATATTACAAGTCTTCTAATATCAACTCTAAAACTTTTTGGTGAAATCATTGGTGATTTTTTTTTCCCTGAGATGATACCCTTTAAATTTCCTCTTACTTGCACTGTCAAACTTACACGTAAAAGCAGAGAAAATCTGGGAGTCAATCATTTAAAATGTTCCTACAAAACAAATATTTTCAACTTTGTTATAAAACCTAGGGTCTGGTTGTGCTGCTCTATAATCACAACTATTTGGACCCCATTAGAGGAAGTAAGCTCAAACCCTCCAGAGTGAATTCCAGGCTAAATTTAGGAACAGCGAAATCTCTCAGAAAACAAGAAAGAAATAAAAATACATAATTTTAAATGGACGAGGAAGTACAGTTCAGTGGGTGAGTGTTTGCTCAGACCATAGCAGCAAGCATTCATGGGTGTGCACATACACACACCAAAACCCAAAGCATGTACAATATCAAGAATGTAAAAAGAAATTGGAGTGAATATGATAAAAATCAACAAGCAGGTAGGGAATAAAAAGATGTCATATCCACCACAGAGAAGCAAGTCATTAACCGTGAATTGCAAGAATCCATAGTAAAGGTTGACAACCCATGAGAGACAAAGAAAGGCCCTGGAAGATAGGAAAAAATGTAAGCAGGAGATGATTTATTAGCTCCATTGCCTCAGGTTAATACTGTGTAATGAATTATTTCAGTCATTCTTGTTTCCAAGGAAACTACAGTTAACTCATCTTATACATATGTTCAGTCACAGACTCTACTTTATAGATGACGTGAACATACTGTTGTCATTCTCTAGTCCATCAACTTTCTAAACTCTCATACAGTATATCCATTAATAACACTTTCAGTGTGAATTTAACATAAATGATTGATTTAGGTCTTTTCTCATAATATTCACTGACTATATGTTATCGCAAGGTCATTTCTTCAATCAGTTGGTCAGGTTATATTTCTTTACTTCTCTTCTTCCTGAATTAGAAAAATATGCACTAATAGTAAAATACATACTTTCAAATAAAGAAAATTATCTGTTCATGACAGTTTTATGGGTTTTTTTCTTATATAATGCTTGTGCTGGGAATGTAAATATATGTAACCAGAAGATCAAGTAAAAGTCTAAATTTTCAAACTGAATCACACAGAAACAAAACCATTTCTTCACATTTTCTACAAATGCATCCAAAACTTTATGGAAAACGACCTAATGGTTAAGTTTGAGACTAGCTGAAATTTTTTTAAATCTGACATTTGTGATGTGCAATATTTCCTGAGGTATTTGAAGGTAGCTAATGCTTTTTGGATGACACAACTGCATAAAGAGAAAAGCATGAGATAATAAAAGAATTTCTCCACTAAACTGACTGGCATCAAGTGGACGAGGTCACATTCTTGACGGAGTTGGGCATGATAATAAGGACACAGAACTGCTCACCGGCTCCTAAAGGCATCCCATACGCCTGGCAGAGAAGGATAATTACCAGTCAGAATATAAAGCTGCATGCTTTCACAGATACAAAAAGGTCTAAAGTAATTCTTTAAGGTCTAAGTAATTTCTCAGAGACCTTTAGATTGTTCGAGAAAACCAAACTCCTTTGAGATTAAAGATTAAAGATTAAAATATGCTTTGAGGGTACACAGATCTCTGACATTTTTCCCCCAAATGTTCCTAAGTGTTGTTGATGTAATGGTGTGACAATTAGAATTGATCATGACGTTGGATGACTCACACAGAAAAGCTCAGCAAAAAATGAGCTATTCAACTAGAAAAAGGACTTCCTCAGAGAAGAATGGACCAATCTCAGTCTCCATGTAAGGGTTTCCAAGTATTGAGGAAGTGGCATTGGGAAATATTTTTAGGTCCCTGACTTTGTTGATATTGGTATCTATATGTCTGTATCTCAAGCTTAATAACAAACTGTTTTTGCTTTAAAATTTTAAACCTTTCAGTGAAATACAATGAAATTGTAATTAAATTAAATCCAAACAATGTTTGATAAGTGAATATAGCATTAGTTGATAACTTATAATATGATTGTGAACTACACTTTCTTTTATTTTCTACATTTTTAATTAAATAATTACATAACTTCCCTCTTCCCTTTCCTCCCTCCAGTCCTTTCTAATGCCTTCCAACTCTTCCCATATCCCTGCCTCAAACTGTTAATCTCTTTTGCTTTGATTATTATTGCTACACACACCCATGTCAGTGTATATACTGACATCACACACATATATACGGATATGGAGATGCACACCTATGCATGAATAAATCTGCTTAATTCATCTTTGTTGTTTGTGTATATATGGTTTTAGCATTGTCCACTTTGTTTTGGATAACCATAGAGGGGCTCTTGCCTGAGAAACACTGATTTTCCTCTCCTTCTCTCAGCAGTCATTAGCGATAAAGGTGGTGTCAAGTGAGATTTCCCCCATCCTCACTAACTTCTCTATCACAAGTCAGTTTTTGTCACGGTGGACATCTGTTATTAGTACCTTTACCTGCAGGCTGATGCCTTCGGAATAATTTTATTCATATGAGACTTAATTTTAGTTCAAATTCTGCCTTAAATTAACTTTGTAATTGTGATGGAAGTATTTTTAAGGCACAGGCTACTTTATCTGTAATGATATTATCATTATAAGCTGTGTGAGTAATTTTGGAAAGGCTTAGCAAGTTTTATTTATACACAGTGGTAAAAGTATTTGAATTAATTTAACTTTTAGAAAAAAAATGATGGCATGAAAATAAAGTTAATATTTAGTATTAAGAAAAAACTAAACAAAAAACAAGGCAAAAAATGATAAGCTACTGTAAACAAGTGGGATTTTTCTTATGTGCACAAGGCTGGCTTAACATTGGAGAATGAATATAATATATTATCTCTACCTTCAAAAAGTAAAAGAATCACAAGTTCATATTAATAAAGAAAAACACTGACAAATATTTACTTTAACGAAGACTTATAATTGTGTGTACAAAGAATTTTGTGTGCATGTATTTAAATAAATAAACATATATATATAAATAAATATATATGTATATATATACATATATATGTGTGTGTGTGTGTGTGTGTGTTCATTAGTGTATAAAGTGGCACGCATGCATGCCTGTAAGCGTGCTTGTGTATACCATAGGTCCACATTGGGTATCTTGCTTTTTCAATTCTTACCTTACTTTTTGAGACAAAGTCATTCACTAAACATGAACTTTGGCTAGATCAGCTAGCCAGCACACCCTAGAGAAGCTCAACTTCCCCATCTTTCAGATTATAGGCGTGTACCACTGCCCCTGGCATTAACATGAACTAAGGGTATGTACCCAGATTCTCAATCTTGTGTGACAAGAACTTTGCCAACTGAACCAACTTATTAGCTGTTGGGTACAAAGTGGTACCCCCCAATGGCAGTGCTGGCAACATTGTCCTAAATAGAAGGACATTGGCCAGACAAATAGAAGGCTTGTTATCAAGTAAACAAGCCTACAGACAGGTTTCTGATGACTGGAAAAGCAGATCTCATGAGGTTATTTCTGTTAAACAGGAGTCCCTCTTAATTTTCCCCAAAATTCAGTCACCTTGGGATAGGGCATCTAGCTCACACTCAATCCTAAAGACTCTATCAGTTCAAAGACCTGTTGACTCATAAAATCTGCTTATTTTCCCTCCATTCTTTTCTTCTCTCTGTGCCCAAGAGTCAGCCTTGGCAGTCTGATTCCTAATAAACCTTTCTTTCTACCTATGGAGAGGTCTAGTTTGGTGGACTCTCTGAGCCCTTGCTTATAGTTGCTGCAAAAACACTTGTAGCTTCACCCTGATCTTCCACAGCAATATAACTTTAAATAAGCTGCTTCCAACAAGTGGAAACTCCTTCCCATGTGGTAACTGTGATTTGAAATTATCGTGTACATGTCCTCAGCTAACCCTAGCTGGGGCCAGAGTAGGTTACAAGACGTTGTTGCAAATGTCCAACAACTTTCACTGAACTTTTTTAAGGTCATAATAATTGGAAATAAATCATAAATTAAAATAATAAACTGAAAATACTTCAATAGTTAGAAGCTTAAAAAAACATCAGTTGGCACGTCCCCCTGAGGGGGGAGCAGCTTTACCAGGACACAGAGGAAGACAATGCAGCCACTCCTGATGAGCCCTTATAGACTAGGATCAGAAGGAAGGGGAGGAGGACCTCCCTTATCAGTGGACTGGGGGAGGGGCATTCATGGAGAAGAGGGAGGGAAGGTAGGATTGGAGGGGAGGAGGGAGGGAGCTACAGGGGGAATACAAAGTGAATAAATTATAATTAATTAAAAAATACATTTCAATAGAAAAAAAAACAGTTGGTATTATTTGCATCCGTATACAATGAGAAAAAAATTGGTTATTATTAATTGTAATGTTAAGTTAAATGACAATTTGCAAAATGTTGTACACAATGCAATCCAACTTATGTAAGCTTTTGGCAAAAAATACATTTACTATTCATAAGCTAAATATACATGTATATGTATATTTATATATACACATTTACATATATATGATATGAATATTTTATTCTAATAATATCTAATAAAGAATGGAGTATTAGACGTAGAATTAAGAATCACATGTGTTACATGCATGGCTGATTTTTAAAACTATTCATTCATTCATTCATTCTTATTTTATGTGATCGAGTGTTTCAGCTGCATGTGTTTGCAGACATCACACCTGTGCCTGCCCAAGGAAGACAAAATAGGACATAAGATCCTCTGGAAACGGAATTTCAGGCTGTTGGGCGAGGCACCCTGTCAGTGCAAAGAGCAGAGCCTGGTACTCTGCAAGAACGGCATGTGTTCTTCACAACGGCCAGCTCTCCATCTCTCCTGATCAGAGTTTATAATGACAGATTATAGTTTTATAAGAGAGTAATAATACGGAGAAGAACATACTATAACAGGTTTCATCAAAATGCTTAGGAATGGGAATGCTGAAGCTAAGCTCAATTCTACTTGAATTAAACGATGGAAGGGGCCTCAGCATTCTTTTTGGCAAAGTCATGAAGAGAGAACATAGAGGCGTTGGTGAAAAGTCTACGGAGAGGCCCATAAATGTCACATGAGGAAATCTCGGGATATTTTACATTCTTTAAGCCGAGATGAGGGAGACTAGTCGAAAGCATAGGCTGTCTTCAAATTCTTGAACAGATGTTTTATTGAAAGGACATTAAATGCATCCTATTGGGATTTTACTAAGATTGGTGAAGGAAGCTCAAAGAGAAGGAGAGACTAGAGTTTGCTCTAAAGAGAGACCCTTTTCTGTGGCCATAACTTAAAAGATAGCAAGGCCTGGCCCACAGTTTCCTCATTTTCACAGTCCCTGAAGTGTTCTGAATACAATCTGGGAAAATGCGTGGCAGTGGAAGTATGTGGCAACTTACACTCTGGTTGAAAGGGAGAATTAAATACCCTCCAGGCTCCCTTCCAGCCCCGAGGTTACAATATTATGAGATCAGAAGTTTCCAGGAGAGCTTTAAACTTATTATGACATGGAAGGTATTCCTATAAAAAGTGATTCGTTTTATTAAATTTGGTTCATGTTACACAGCGAAAAAGAAAAGTGAAAAGGAAGTCTGGAGACAGAGTTCTGTTCCAAGCTTTCCAACAAATTCATTCATTCATAAATTCAGAATTTATGGAGTGTCTCCTATGTGTCAAGACTTACACTTAAAAAATAAAGAGAAAAACCAGCCCCTGTGCAGTTTCTGATCTAAAGGATGAGGGAAAGTCTTAGGCGAATATTAGAATGCAGAGAACCAACAGAGGTGTGCATTCTTTGCAATGGCTTCACTCAGTTTGGGGAGGCTCTTGCCAATGACTGCAAAGAAAAGCATCGGAACACTAATCAGAAGCATGCAATTATGGTCAATTTCCCACAGACTTAAGGAATTGTAAACAATTTAATATTGTTGGGGCTTGGAGTCCAAGCAGCAGGAAATTAGACTAAAAACGTCAAAGTAAGATTAGCAATAATTTTGAACACCGTTCCCAAAAGCTTGGGTAATTCTTTGAAGGTAAGTAGAAATCAATGAAAGAGATTTAATTGAAGTTATCCTGCCTTTGGCACTCTGCAGTTGTAGATCTGACCAACTTTGGGGAAAACTACTTAGACAAAACCTGTGCTTGTAGGGAAACTGGACAATCATTTATTTTTCTTGTGATTATTCCCTGAACAACATTTTACTGACTAACACAGTAAGGTAAGCAATACAGGTGTTAAAATGTTAAAATGTAAGAGGAGTAGGCATAGGCCACAAACAAACATTACATTGTATATGCCACCTTTAAGTATCTATGGATTGTGTTTGCTGCGGGGTCCTGGAGCCAATCTCTGAATATTGAGAAACAACTCTAGCCAGTTTCTCACTCAGAAACCATCACTTGTCGGCTTCCTGAGGAAGGAATGATGAAAATTTAAACAGGAAAAGACAGTCAGTTAAGAGAATTAATTGGCTTTTCAAGGAGTGGCTAAGGAAATGAAAGAAAATGATGAAGAAAGGGGGCCAGCAGGAAAACAAAGTCATCAGGGGATGAGGTTGGATGAAAGAACTAGTGCTAATTCCTGGGATGCTAATGAATCTAGTTTAGATTACCCAACATGAAGAAGGCAAAAGAAAAAAATTCTGAAAAATGTCTCAATACAGCAATGATATCAAACAAAAACTTCCCATTTTAAGTGCCTAAAAGGAGTATGTGCTCAGGGCTCACACAAAGATCTGAGCTACAGACTTACATTTCAGGAACCTTACAGTGTGGATCACTGAATTGTCTATGAACATAGTTTTTATTTCTGAGCAGTGGGGAGGAACAAAGACAGAAACGTGCAGATGTTTACCTATAAGAGAAGCAGCCGAGGAGAAACAAGACTTCATTGGTCAGGACCCTGACCAACCCGCCCACTGAGAGCATACAACGATGTTGGATAATTCATAAAAATGTTTTTAAATTCATCAACAAGATAGAAAAGATGTAACAAAAAAAAAATCCGTCAGATAAGACACAGTGAGTGTGGGGATCTGAATTGTAAACGGGATGTTCACTCAAAGGGAATTTGCACCTAACTTCGATATGATGGTGTTTGGTTTTCATTTTAAAGAATGAGGAGAGGGCAGATTTAATACAAAGAAGCTGGTGAACTATGCTTCCGTGGACCCTTGTCAAGAAAGTCACAGCATCACACAGCAGCAAATGGGACCCTGAAGGGAGAGAAAGCCTTCATTTCTGAAGACCAAAGGCAGTTTCTAATTTCTTGTACCTTTGGGTTTCCAGAAGAGGGTAAGATGAATACAGTGTGATGTGGCCTACACGCCGGGGATTATAAAGGAAGACAACATAGGAATAAAGCCATAATTCAAGGTTGCCTTGAGTCTGAAAATCAGGAGGACAGAGTTGTTACACTGTGTTGGGGAAGGAAGAAACAAAGGTTACAGTGTGGGTTGCTTAGCAACTGTGACCCAAATGAATCTGGAAAGGCGTGTGGCAGGCATCTGAGTTACACTTATAAAGCAAGAGCGGCAGGTGGAAGGTGTGTAACCTGAAATTCCAGGCTTTGTGTTTATATAAAAGAAGAAACAGTGTAGCAATTTTTGTCAGAAAGTCAAGGGTTGGGGGGATGTATGGTTCTGATCGTGTGATTAGGGTCTAGCGGCTTTGGGATATCGTAGGATCAGCCTTGGATTATGGTGGGGCCTCCAAATCTCATAATGGTTGGTAAGATGTTGTTCTCAAAATTGAGATTTATGTATCAGGAAGGCATCGCCCACTGAAGTCGATGTATCAAGCTGAAAAGTAATCTGGACAAATTGAGTCAGCAGGCAGACTAGAGAGAAGCTTTTATGTAGAAGAATAAAAAAGTATTATTAAAGGAATAGCCACAAGTTTTAGGCCACAGTTTTAAAATGATTTTAAATTGAATTTGTTAAGATAAGGCAGCCAGAGAAAATACAAGCATTGATATCAGAGCAAGCACTGCTAGAAGAAGGTTTTCTATTATTGGTTCTCTGGGGAAGAGTAAAGTTTTAAGGTAGAATAGAAGGGCCTTGGAGGACAGCATGAGAGAGCAATTATTAAGTTTGAATATTTTTATTGTTGGTGTTAGTTGCCACACTTTAATTCGATATGCTATGTAGATGGGGCTGAATAGGAAGGAAGATCGATCTTTAAGAGGGAAGAATGATGATTACCAAAACCATTAAGAAAGAAATCCCTGGATCATGGTAATTTGCTATTATGATTTGATTTAACAATTTTTTTTTTCTTATCAGAAGAGCTGTGATATCTCCCTATAGGCAGTGGATAGGATCCTTAGGGGATAAGAGGCTTCATTTCTGGAGAACAAATTGAGTTTCTTGTTCTTAGAAGTATCCAGAGGAGGAAGAAGTTTCCATACTGAATGACTTAGCTCACATGCCAAGGCCAGGTGAGGAAGACACACATAACAGTGAATTACAATTCGGTTGCCTTGAGTCTGAGTATCAGCAGGAGTGGACTTGAAGCTTCCAGGCAGAAGGGAGAGCCACAAAGCCACAGCATGAATTTTTACTCAAATCTCTGGAAAAAAACAAAACAAACAACAGCAACAAAAAAAACCAAAACAAAACACTAGGCAGATGTGGCCTGGTCTTTAGAAAAGAGATGACACTACATCTAGACTGCCTGTAACCTAACGGTTTTCAAGTCCTAGAATGGGATAGAAGAGATAAAAGGCAGTGCCTAGAGCCTCTTTCTGAATCAGGGATCCTAACAGGAACACTCAGGTAAAACCGAGTCTTCCAAAGTATTTCAGTTCTGAATAAAAATGGAGAAAATAATGCATCTTCCTCTCTTCCCCACCACCCCCCCCCAAAAAAAAGGAGAAAAAAGCAGGGAGAAGATAATCATTTTTCAGATTTTCATCCTACATGTAAAAAAAAAAACCTTAAAAAAAATAAAACTCAAAAAAAGAGTAAGCCTTACAGGCCAGGTCTTCCTCAGAATGTCCAGGAGTTTCAGCAAAGCTCACAGGCAGGATTCAGTTTTAGTTAAATACTTCATATTTCCAGAAGACTGGGAAAAACAAAAACAGCCCTACCCAGGGGAAGCAACTCACCCAGGCCTTAAAACAAACCTATTAGTGAACTTCAAGAAATAACACCACCTACAAAAATTACAAAAACACCAGGAAATGGCCACATGTAGGAGAAGCGGGCCTGGGGCAATGACAAACAGATCTGCCACAGTTATTACATTGCAATGGACAGATGCAGAATGTAAAGTAACTACGGCAAAAGTGGTTGATCGAGAGCTGATAGCAACATCATAAGTGTAGAAATGCATCAAATATCCCACAGGACCCCATTATGAAATACATGGCTTTTATGTTTTGTGTATCGGTTAAAAGGATAAATTCAGAGATAGGTATGGTAGCAAATGCCTGCAATTCCAGAACTCAAGAGACTAAAACAAGGAATTGTTGCTGCAACTCCAGCCTGAAATGCTGACTCAAATGAAAAATGAGAATCCTGACTCAAATGAAAAATAAAATAAACAAAATACCAAACAAACAGAAAAGTGAAATAAATAGAAAAAGAAAAAAATGGTTTAATAAAAATAATATTCTGAGATGTGGTAAAATAGCAAAAGTAGAAAAACAACAGGCATATATATATATATATATTTAATGAGCATGATTTCCAGAAGTTAAAAACAGAATAAGTAACAGAAAGAATTCATTGGAGAACTTCAAACAAAGTAGACATTAAACCTGAGATTTGCAAGAGAAGGAGCAGTTCTACAATTTTTGAGCCAAATTTGAAGAAAGTTTTAATGAAACACAGGATAGGATGATGGAATCTGGACAGGATCATTTTGGAGTTACCAGAAATTGGCAACTGTGTCACATTTTGCAAAGGCTTGTAAAGGCATTCCCATAAGGCCATCTTTCACCTGTCAGGTCCGACCACGCACAAGCAGATACTTCCTGTCTGGGTATCTGCCCACATCTAGTTGGGGCAACTGTATATCCTGACTTTTTTCCTGCCCGCATACTTCCTGCTTACATCTGATCAAGCACATCACTGCAAATGAGTCACTCATATGTAGCACAAACAGGAATGTATTAATAACTGTCTTAACTGCAAACAGAACCTTTGACCTGAAAGGTATATTTTTCCTGTTTTGGTCTCCCATTAATTTGCTGGGTATATTATTCTTGTTCCTGTTTTTGTCTCACATAGGTACATTGAATAAATATGTCTAATCTCTTCTTGATTAAAAAACTAGAAGACAAAGCCCAACAGCAGAGAGAACAGGAGAACGTATTGGCAGCAGGACTTAGGCAGCTAAAAAATTGTTAGGCAGATAACACAACACAGAACTGGGCGAAATTTCCTCACTTAGAAGTGAGTTGAGCAGAGAACAAGCCCAGTGTCTGCTTCCTGAACTGACCTCTGCTCCTCTAAAGAGGGAAAACAGGCCCCCTGTCTGCTTCTCAAACTTACTTCCGGTTCTACACTGAACCAGGGTAGTAGGATGGAAAGAACCAGAAAGACTCAAGGATTTCTCTTAGAAGGGACAGCGTTTTCCAGGGTTCAGTCCTCATTTCAACTTCTGATTCTCCTACCTTGAAATGCTAAGCGGAGTGGAAGAGAGGACTTAAAAAAAAAAAAAAAACATAGAAATTATCTAATCTAAACCTAGTACATACCCGAGGAAATCTTTCTTGATCTTTTCCAACACTAATCTGACCTACTTTACTCTATTTGGCATCTAGAATGCTCAAATTTTAACTTTTAAATACATCTGAAAATTTTGACAATATCAAGTTAAACATCTAATATTATAATATTAGAAATTTCCCAACTGTAAGTTTTAATAATCTCATCCTCCAACGAAGCTTATAGCAGACAGTGCTCAGAGGCTTCTATTCTTAGTCATTTGGAGAAAGAAAGAAAGAAAGAAAGAAAGAAAGAAAGAAAGAAAGAAAGAAAGAAAGAAAGAAAGAAAGAAAGAATCTCATGGGAAAGCCTCCAGCCCAAGAGGAGGAGACAAAAACAACTACACACGAAGTACCTTGGGAGAGTCAGAAGGAATGAAGAAGGGAGAAAGAGAAAAAAAATCTATAATGCAATAATTAGTATCCTTACAAAAATGGGAAACATAGTATGCCATAAAAATATTAGCACATCACTGTGAAAGCAATGTGTGGGGGAATAAAAGGAAGAGCTCAGTGAATAAAAATGTAATAGCAGCAATGAACTTCTTTACAGAAGTACTAAAAAGTAGAGTCAAGGAAGTAGATCAAAAGAGCAAAGTGTGAAAGATGTTGCTTTTTAACTTCACTTAGATGTGTTACCTTTAAAATGCCCATGGGGTCAGATAGCCACTGTGGGGAGGGAGTTCTTAAAGGAGGAGAGAGATAACATCATGATATAAAGGGTAAAAGAGAAAAAGAACAGGAAAGATCAAACTGAGGAGATGGATGAGAGGACAGAGTAGAATGGGGAGAATGGGGAAGAATAAATAATGTTAAATATAATTTTAAAATTTTATTTTATTAATTACACTTTATTCACTTTGTATCCCCCCATAAGCCCCTCCCTCCTCCCTTCCCGGTCCCACCCTCCCTCCCCTTTCTTCACGCATGCCCCCTCCAAGTCCACTGATAGGGGGGGAGGTCCTCCTCTCCTTCCTTCTGATCTTAGTCTATCAGATCACATCAGGAGTGGCTGCATTGTCATCTTCTGTGGCCTGGTAAGGCTGCTCCCCCCTCAGGGGGAAGTGATCAAAGAGCAGGCTAATCAGATTATGTCAGAGGCAGTCCCTCTTCCCATTATTATATAACCCACTTGGACACTAAACTGCCATGGACTACATCTGTGCAGGAGTTCTAGGTTATCTCCATGCCTGGTACTTGGTTGGAGTATGAGTCTCTGGAAAGACCTCTGTGTTCAAATTTTCTGGTTCTGTTGCTCTCCTTGTGAGGTTCCTGTCCTCTCCAGATCTTACTGTTTCCCACTTTTTACATAAGATTCCCTGCACTCTGCCCAACAGTTGACCATAAGTCTCAGCGTCTGCGTTGATAGTCTGCAGGGCAGAACCTTTCAGAAGCCCTCTGTGGCAGGTTCCTAGGTTGTTTCCTGTTTTCTTCTTCTTCTGATGTCCATCCTCTTTGCCTTTCAGGATGGGAATTGAGCGTTTTAGTCAGGGTCTTCTCTCTTGATTAGTTTCTTTAGATGTACAGATTTTAGTTGGTTTATCCTATATTAAATATAATTTTTAAAGAGTCATATGGAAACCTGATAAATACAAGTTTCCTAAAGAGTATGGATAGAATTTAAATGGAGTAACCCTAAACAGGGCAACAATGCCTTTTGCAGATAGAATAGCAAATAAAAACCCCAGTGTCAGAAGGCTACTTCTTTCAGAGTTGTCAGCCAGTCAAGTACCATAGACCCCCAAATATTACAGGTTATTGTCATTGCTCCCAGTTACTCTCCACAGATCGACAGTAAGGCCTTATTGCTGAAGACAATATATAATGGAACATATGTCAGAATGCTCTGTCATAGAGCATGGAGAAATCATGCTGATACTCACCTGGAGATTTCATCTCTACTGATTTCCTTTCACGGTACTGGAAGGAGCTATGCATACTACTGGAGAAGAAAAGTAGTGATCAGTATCACCTCCATGATAAAGCTCAATAATAACTGGACTGGAAAGACATGGCCATTGGTTTAATAGTGGCATGAATGTTATGGGACTAACCACCCTCTTTCTGATTGGATTTAAGGACTACTTCACTACATTTAAGGACTATTTAAGATGAAACCTGTGGATTAAAAGGCCACAGGCTCTAGGGTAAATCTATTACTATTACTTGGCTGAATGGACACAGTATTAAACTGAATCCTAATGACTTATTGTTGCACCCATAAATTATTGTTCTCATAGATTGTTCATGGATTTCCCAATCCTCATCCAAGAAGCTCTTTTTTTTTCAGTAGATGTAATTTTACAGAGACTCACAACTTGTCAAAGTACAGAGAATACTATAGAAACTCACCGTTACTACAGAGGACATTTATATCAGGAATTATTATGGAAGAGGGGTCAGAAAGATCGCAAGAGCTAAAGGTGAGAAGAGAACAGTGTTTTCTTTTATTGTTTGTTTGTTTGTTTTGCACAAAGAAGAGCAGTCAACAAAGACAGATAGAAAAATGAAGTCAATTAACTGGACGACTTAAATTAATTGGAACCTATTACAGAGTGGTAAGGACATAGAGAATGTGAAATAAGGTTGGAGAGTCCAGATTACGAAGCAAGGCCAACAAGTATGATTTGCTGGAGTCTCAAAAGGAGCAAAGAGACAACAAAGAGGAGGCTCTATCTGAGTCATGACTCCATTTATTCTAGAACTAGTAGAAGACTCCAGGGCCAAGATTTGAAAATCCCATAGCAGCTGGGAGAAAAGTCAAAGGTGAAGAGGTTGCAGAATCTAAAGCAAGACACCTTCCAGGATAACGTTGGCAATGTTTTCCTCCTGTCAGCATTGGTTAACTGAAATATATAAACTCACTTGGTGAAACTTATTTAAAGAATTGACTCTTGGCAAAGTTTTCCAATTTAAGTAAATCGCATGAGCATCTAAAGATGTGCACTGTGTAAAATGTAGTCATTAGAGAAAAGCCCCTCAGTACTATGCTCAACCAAGTGGTCAGCTGATTCTTTAGAGCAGAGCCTGCTGCATGGTTAATGAGAAAACTGTTTTCTTTTAAGAGAGCCCTCTCAGAAATGCTGCCTGGATCGCAACTGGGATTGTGTGTATAATGCTACAAAATGAGCTGAAGGACAGACAGCCTGGGCAGTGTTTGTTTTCTTTACATGATAAAAGACACCTGAACTCAATCAATACATTAAATGAATTATTTTGATATTTTGTATACAAAAATCTTTTCTTCTAATGGAGAGATTAATCTCCCATTCCCTCTCTGTAGGAACTTGGTTTCTCCTGGTTTATATCCTGCCATCATTGATTGACCAAGAATAATTTAGGCATCATAAGTATTATTTTGAAATTGTTAACCTAGCATTATAGTTAATGAAATTCTTTCTTCTTAAAATTGTATATGGTATAAGAAATGAGTGTGATGGTAAGAATTATGTGCAAGGCACAGGCAACAAAGAAACAGATTTTTTCTGAAAAGTTTGTTTTTTTGTTTGTTTTTGTTACTGGTTAATTGAACCTCACTATCTAGCAATGGCCATTCACAGGTAAAGCTCTGCCTTAACAGTGCACCTTTCTGTTTAAACCACATGAGCAGGGGAAAGGCAAAGCACAGAGGTTCCTGTGCAAAGAAGCTTGTGGAAATGGGGACAAGCAAGGAAAGAGGGACAAGCCCAGGAAAAAAAGGTTGCGTTTAAACACACGAGTCTGTTCTTTGGCCGTTTTGTGGCTTCACTGAACCTACTTAGAGGCTCATTGAGTAGCATGAGCCTGCTTCGCATTCTGTTTAGTGTTTCACAGTCTAAAACTACTTCTCATTCCTATTTAGTTTTTGACAACTTCAAAGTCATCAGATGTCACTGATGAGATAACCTCTTCCTTTGCAAGGGGATACTACTGTTTACTTTCTTTTGCCCCTGTTTGTCTGGATTACTGTGAATTCTCAACTTGACATAGTCTAGCATCATATGTAGACAGACCTCTTGACGGTCTTGTCAGTGTTTGTCTTGATTAAATGAACAGAATGGGAACCCCCAGCTTAATGGTGGGCAGAATTCTTCCCTGGACAAAACATTTTAGCTGTGGATGCAGTGTGACCAGCTGCTTCAGGTGCTGCCCTGACTCCACCACAATGGATTGTGCCTTGAGTTGTAAGCCAAAATAGCACAGCTATAATAGTGAAACTGAGGCAGTGTGCTTGAGTCAATTTTGGCTAAGGCAAAATTTCCCCGTGACTTTTTTTTAGTATAAACATTGTTGTTATTTTTCAGATGCTTCAAGAAGAACACCATTTTTTTTTCTGGTGCCTCTTCATTTCTCAGACTTCAAATAAACACGTTCATTGTGGGTAAAAGAAGAAAAATGATCTATTTCTTTTTGGTAAGCCAGATTCCTGTGAGATGCAGAAGCAATAGATAGATTATTCAGCATTTAAGAGTAAGGAACACAGTGTAGTCTGGGGGAAACTGGGTTGTGTTCCGTGAGGACAGGGGGATAAGCGGAAGAACTAAGTGGATTGTTAATGAATTTTACTATTTATCTTTGTTTTGTTTTTGCCTAAGTCAATGACAATAAGAAGTCAGGATGATGAGCAGCAGGTCTTGGCGGACGCTATTGAAAATCTAATTAAAGGGTTCTTCTTGTTTTAAGAGTCTATTGGAATTCTAAAGCTCAAGGATGCTTCCATTAGTTAGGACAACCATAATTCAAAACACTGCTAGGAAAGAAGTGGTGTTTAATTGCTTGTCGATAGGCCATTATTTAATGTTTTTCACCTCAGATCAAACTTGCTCCAAGATAAATGTTCATGTTTTTATTAGCTTTGCCCTGTGACAAGACATTCCAATAAACTAAGGAGCAATAAATCAAATTGAAGACATCTGAACCTCAGCATGTACTCTTCCTGGGTATACACAATATACAAATGATTGCTTTTCTTCAAATCCCTCGGTTATTAAAATAATACTGCTAAAAGACATGGGGGAAAATGCTGTGCTACTGCTTTGAACACACCTCATTCCAGGCCTCGTTTTGTATTTGGAAAACTAAACCCCAACTTACTCCCATGACTTCTAGTCATCAGGTATTTTCCTGTGTGTATTATATTTACATATACATCTGTCATAAACCTGTTCTTTTATGGATCATGTGTGTGTGTGTAAGCCTGAGGCTGACATCAGGAATCTTGGTTAATCAATGTTCGTCATACTTAGAGAAGAAGGGTCTCCTGACTGAAATCAGAGCTCATGAATACAGCTAGTCTAACTAGCTTGTTTGCTTACTCCCATTATCCTATTGCCACCTTCTTATCACTGGAATTACCAGTCAGCTGCCATGCCTACCCATATTTTATTTGGGTGCTGATAATCTAAATGCCAATCCTCACTTTTGAATGAAAAGGATATCTGTTGAGCCATCTCCTCAGCCGTTGTTTCGTTATCTTACTAATTAAATGAGTGAGTCTTTCGGGATGCAGAGGTTGACACCAGGAATCTCATGAAACTTTGAAAGTCTACGATCAGGTCCCACAGGTTAGATCACAGTGCTGCCTTTGACTATGCCGATCTGCAACAGATAGACTATTAGGTACATAGTACCTTTTACTTCCCACACTCCCTAAACATACCATCTTCCTTGAGGATAAGGTGAATGGCAAGTGAAGATCCAAATTAAAATTCAACCATCACTGCAGTCCTCAGGCAAATAACTCTTTTAAAGAGGCAGGCTAATGAAGCACCAGGCAGCTGCCTTCAGTTCTAGGTTGTGCTACTACAAGCTTACACATGATGAAGATTTTATAGTTGACTCTGCCACCCATCAGCATGTACACTTCATTTGACATTGGTTTTAAGATATACGAGCCCTCATACCTTGGGTGGTATAATGAGGTTACTCCCCCCATTTCATATCTCCCTAAAGTACTAGTCATACTCCAAGGTTTAAAATGCATTCAGATATTTGCTACATTCTAGACAGAGTTGCCAAACCTGGGAGTTTTCACTCTTTGTACCTGTACTGATCTTCTATATAAAGCTACTGGGAATCAATATGGAAACCTCCTAGGGCAATGAATGGTGCTTAATTTAAGTCTTTTCTTGCTCATTTACACGCTGTCCATGCATCAGAAAGATCAAGAAATAAGAAGAACTTGTAAAGTATTCAATCTTGAAACATTCTCTAACTTATACTGATGTTTTAATTTACCTCAAGGTCTAAGTGTGAAAGAAAAGGAAAAATAGAAGAGATGCAAAAAACTTGAGAAGTACAGAGACCTTAGGGGTAGCATGGGCAAAGAAATTATTACAAGTAATGTTTTGTCCCATGGGAAAATAACAGAGCTAAAGTCCTATCTATCATTGTGATAAAATAATGTTCAAGGGAACATTCTCAAACTATAATAGGTTCCCGTGATTAAAACAGTGGACTTTTAATAAAGATATAATAGAATACAGGCAGTAACCAAATCATAATTAACTGCTACTAAAAGCAGTTATTAAAATTTAGGCTTTGTGACATAACATGTTTTTAAAATTCCTCCTGATAAATTGATTATCTCAAAGTATTTTGGTAACATGACAGGAAGCTGACTAGCACAAAATCTAAGTGATTCTTGGCAAGTCACATATTTTGAAGTGGAGCCTATCTTTTAAAGTGGTTACAGCACAAAAGATGCCAAACCTTAGGTAAATATGATAGTGCAGACCTGTAGAGCCAACACTGGGCGTGAAATTAGGATGTCACAGGTTCAGGCCAAGTTTGGGCTAGAAGCAAGTCCTGTCCCAAACAAAATAAAATACGTATGAAAATGGTGAGCAAAGAAACAGGTAAGGGGGAAGAAAAGGGAGGGAATAAGGGAGAGAAAGAGGGAGAGAGTGAGAGAAGGAAAGGAGTGAGAGAAAAAAGAGTAAAGAGAGAGAAGAAGTGGGGAAAGGCTAAGACAGAACCATAAAAGATCAACTCAAATAATGATCATGAGACTGGGCGTGGTATCTCATGCCTTAATCTCAGCACTTAGGAGGTTGTAGCCAGGGGATAGTCACTAATTGGAGAACACCATTGGCTTCATAGTAAATTCAGGTCAGTGTAAGCTAGAGTGAGCTACCATCTCAAAAAAACACGAACAAAAACAAAAAAGAAAACTCAAACTAAAACAATAAACTAATAGGAATATCATCTTCTACCATCAAGAAAAAAGGTGCATCAATTTCAAAATATAATTATATATAAAAATTTATTGAACACAACATTTACATTCATTAAAATTATTAAACTGTGTGCATATATGCATAATCATATATGATTATTTAAATATGCATAAATATATACAAATTAGTAAAATCAATTACCATAGCACTCAGCAAACGTATATCTTATATGTATTTAATATTTAACTGCTTTCATTCTAAATTATAGGAGCAAAACAAGGGTCTGTTTTCCTCTCAATCTTTAGTTTGAAACCTACAGCAAAAATAATGACCACCTCCAACACATTACAGGCAATACACTGAATCTTGGTTTTTCAGGTTGTAAATATCAAAATAAATCCTAATCAAAAAAGAAATGCTCTTCAGTTTTCAAACCTAATATCACAAAGAAATAGGCCTAAAGAGACATAACATTTCACCAAGAAAAATGAGTAGAGCATGACTATTAGAGGACAGGAGTCTTCTGCTTGGGAAATGACCCTCCATATGAACAAGCATCCAGAATAGTTTTTAAGAACTGCACTCTAGGAAGAGTCAAAGGTCTGCTCCCCAGATCCAGTAACTGTGTTCTGACTTTCGTAATGACGCCAGAGGGAAATCATCATCATTCTCAGATGAAGATAATAAAGTACAAAACAGTTGTTTGCATAACCATCTCAAACCACAGCTGGGCCAGGGTGTTGGGATTTGAATTGAGATAGAGTCCATACTTCTAGCTACTGTGCTGTGCCACACAGGGAGGAAAGAAGAATTCATCAACCAGCTAGGTTGATGAAAGCGGCACTGTGTGGACTTTGCTGGCTTTCTAGACAGAAGAGTTTGCTTAGGCATTCCTTTTTTCTATGTGGGGTTTTTGTAATAGGAATTGGAGAGAACAAGACTGAATATTAGAGACAAAGTTTGACTATGTGCAAACAACTGATGATAGGCTGTTGAGACTGGAAGAAGGGTCCTGTTCGGTGGACAAATGCTGCTGAGGTGGCGTGAGCCAGGCCTGCTTAGTGAACACTGAACTGAGACTAGTGGCCTCCTGTATCCTGTTCTGGCAGGATCAGTAAGTAAGACTAGAACTCATCTGATAGCATGAAGCTTGTTGTTCCTTGTGCTCTTCAAAAGTTCCAAGGGATATCTTGAGATTTGTCTCAATCAACTAGCTTCTTACTTCTAGCCTTCAAAATATCACCGCTTTCAGCAATAATGTTTTATTGAAATTTCCTGAAAAATACTATTTGATTATTACTGCTCTGGTATTGCTTATCTCACAATCAAAAGTTTGTGATACAATTTTTGAAAATACGGGTTTTTCTTAGTAATATTATTATAATTAATGAAAAAGAGGTTTAATGTAAATCTTCATATGCAATGAGAAACACTCATGGTTTCTGAATGAGTAAATATATCAGGAACAGTGAAGGAAACAGATAAAAACATGGGAAGGGCTTTGCCGGGAGCTAGAGTGAGAAAAGAGAGATCACTAAAGATGAATCAAAGATGGAAGTCCATGCAATCCATGCATCCTAGAGAAAGAAGTAAAATGAATAACCTCAGCCTCAAGGATATAAGGACAAAAGCCATGAAGCAGTATATCAACTCACCACTGGAAATATGTATAGTAAAATCATGCTCCCTCTGTTTTGAAACTAAAATGTTTGAAATATATTCAAATGTCATGTTCAAATCACTTGTTTCCACAAATGTACACATGCCTAAGGAGTTGATTATAATAAATAATTAAAACCAGCCTCTTGCTAATTAAGACTTTTCCACACATGCCCTGGTTCCTCTGTGCTTTCTGAAGTGTCTGCCCCCTGTCTGTGCTATGAATAGGCAATTCTGTGCAACGCCCGTTTTTAAACATTCCATGCTTGAATAAATGCAATGCTTGCTGTGTTGCCATGGAATTTAACTCTTAGTAACGGCATAAAGCAGCACTACCATCGAGCTTATCATCAGTCTATTTATTAGAACTCTCTTATTTTTTCCAAAAATGTATTTTAATAATTAAAGATATAGTTTATTTGGAAGTTGGACATTGGATATTAATCCTAAGGCATACTCTAATAGGTAAGGGTCTTTGAAAATTAAAATTAACATTCTGGTTGCATCTGCAGTAAATCAAAGACAAATTCTTTCTCTATCACAGAGATTATTATAGTAGGATATAATTACTGATACATGTTATAATATCAACATGTCATACCTAATATATATAAATCGAATATTGATACTTTTCTGTGATAATTGATTATGAAGTGGGTTCTACTTATATTTCTCAGATCGATTGATATTTAGCAATCTTCCAAATGCAATCATCGATGGGAACATATCTGAAATTGCCTCATGAAAAATTATTCTTCCTCTAGGTATTTAGCTTCAACTTATTTCTGTAGAAGTCACTTTCTGTTAGGAAATAAAAGATTACAGCCCTAGTACATTCTACTTTATTCTGAATTCTATGCATTAATGTTTAAATCTTAGCAAAATGATTGGGCTTGGTAAGATAATTATTTACCAAGATAGTACTAAATTGGATTACTGTGATTAACCTCAGATGAACTATTTAGTAAACTTTGACTAATAATCTGAATGAGTATATGTATAAACAGTTTTTCTCTGAGAGCAGAAGTATTTTGGGCAATACCTTCATGCCTGATGATTTTTTTATTATCATGAATCTCTCTACATTTACTGAATTCACATTACTATTCCACTGAAAAAAAACAAACTACTGCAATGTGTCAGCCTGTTCCTCCTACCTGTGTTCATTCCTTCTGCAGTTGAGTATCACTGCTCTAACACAAGGCCAGAAGCATCCTCTTCAGTCTCCAGAGATCAATCCAGCTCCGCAGGGATGTACATGACCAGCTCAAAGCACATAATGCCTGAAGTCCACATCTCATGTTCTACTCACATGTTCTACGCACAGCTACCTTTGAAATACTAGAGCTCATGACTTTGCATTAACTAAACATATGCTAAAATCAAAAGAGAAGAACCCAGGAGAATTATTAAAATATAACTTCTACATTAAAAAATGAAAATATGTAATTTAGAACCATCCCTGGGAGTTGCTGTTGGTCCCAGCCTGAACCTAGACCCAGAAAGAGACTCAAAATAATCTCAGCCCCTAGCCCACTCTGTGTATCCCGGCCCACCCATTGAGTCACTGAGGACCTGGACCTAGACCAGGAATCAGCAAGAAACTCCATCATCGTTTTATTCTCTAACACCATTTGCTTCTGCTCTGACCCCTCAAAATTCTCTTGTGCAACCCCATCCAGAGGATTCCAGACAAGTAGACTGAAAACATACGAAAAGAAAGCATCGTCAGAACTCTAGATGCCTACTCTCATTACAAACACACAATATGATGTGTCAATACAAAGACACAGCCCATCACCAATCTCAAAGTAATGTGCCCCAAGGAGAAACACTTAGATGAAATACAAGTCACAGAATTCAAAAGCCCCATTATAAACCTGTGCATGTGCAACCACTCTGTTAAAAACAATTAAAGAGAAGACAAATTCAGACATGCATGAACTTAAAGAAGTAAAAATAATAATTGAAGTTCAAGAAAGCACAAATATCTGAATGAAATAATGCGCCACTTTAGGATATGAAAATCAATCAAATAAAAAGACATAAATACTAAAGACAAAACAAACTGAAATGAAGCAGAAAGTGAAAAGCTCAATAAGGCTAAACAAAAACTCAATGGAAAAGCTCAAAAACACAATGATTCACACAAAAGACACAATATCAGGATTTGAAAACAAGGTTGAAGAATCAGATCACTCAGTCAAAGAAAATAATAATAATAATAATAATAATAATAATAATAATAATAATAATAATAATAA